>NW_007115605.1:507994-532177 GCF_000164805.1 Carlito syrichta
ACTGCACTCCAGTCTGGGCGACAGAGTGAGACTCCAACTCAAAAAAAGAAAAAAAAAAACCCAAAACATCGTCTGTCTGAACCACAGATACATCGTGCCATCATCTCTGCCTGGATCATCTTCTGTGAAAGGCAGCTCAGACGCAGAAGGTTCCTAAGTGCTGTAAGGCTCCCAGCACAGCACAATGGCACGGACATGGCACACATTCAATAAAATAATTTTGACTTCCACTGATATGTTATCTTTGCTGTTGTTCATTTATTCACCTAGTAAAAATCTGCCAATAGATAGAGTGGCATCGGCTTGCAAAACTTCCGAGATCCCATCCCAGCTTAGTGTTCTCTGACGTCCCCCATAATTTATCGTCTATTTCAACTAGCATTTAGCATAAGCTACAAGCTTATATTGAGAGCCATCCTTCTATGCTTATGTGCTGACTCTCAAATAAATGGGCCCATGTGCCTTATATCTTCACAATCCTAATAACATTTTACATAATTTAACAACTGCTTATTATAAATCTGATGTTTCATAAAGTTAAGTCTTATTAACTAGTTCTGGCAAAAGAATCACACATTTTTGCTCACACTTTCCTGACTGCCCACCGCCTATCAAAGATAGTAAGTCCTCACTTGTCAATAGGTTCTCAGAAGCCGTGCTTTTAAGGGAAGTGAGGTAGAACGAAATCAGCGTGACTCCCGGCTGATTGATACAAACAAGTTTCTAGGGTACGTTTCCGGTCACAAAAACATCACCAAACTTGTTAAGAACTCAAAACACTTCTGATGCTAAACCCTGAAATATGAGCTCTACACACATTTAAGAAAAATTAATAAAAACAAGTAAGATCACTATTTACTCTTGATTCCAGTCCAGGGTCAAGGGTGGTTGGAGACTCTCCTGGCAGCTCAGGGTGCCAGGGGGGAACCCACCCTAGATAGGGCACTTTCCCATCACAGGGCACACTCACACCACATTCACTCCGACAGGGACCGTGTAGACATGCCAGTTCACCTAATGGGCATATCTTTGAGCTATGGGAGAACACCCACAAGAGCCTGGGGGGAGGTACAAATGCCGCCAGACAGTGGCTTGGGCCAGGAACTGACAATTGCTTTTTCTTATCAAAGTGACGATGAAATGATGCTGAATGAAACGACACTATTCAAGGACCTGCTGTCCCGGTCAAACTCCCTCACATGAAATTCACAGGCACTATACTAGACTTCCATCCTCAACCCACACCGTAGCCCCCCTACTCCCCAGCATTTGCCAAACTTACGCTATAGACTCGGGCGCCTCCAAACATTTGCTGGTCTGGGTCTCTCTGCAATTCAAGTTGCACACCTAATTATTCTGCAAAGCCCACCTCGTCGACTCTTCTATGAAGCTTTCCAGAATCCACCACCACCCCGACTCCCTCAGAGGGCAAATCTCTCCCCCATGTGAAAGGCAATGTTGTGAAAGCATTTTTTTCTTTTTTTTTTGAGTTGGAGTCTCACTCTGTCGCCCAGACTGAAGTGCAGTGGCCGCTCCCGGCCACCGCAGCCTCGACCTGCTGGGCTCCGGCCATCCTTCCGCCTCAGCCTTCCAGGTAGCCGGAATTACAGGCGCACGCTACCACGCCCGGCTGATTTTTTGATTTATTGTAGAGATGAGGTCTCGCTGCCCAGGCGGGTCTCGAACCCGTGGGCTCAGGCAATCCACTCACCTCAGCCTCCCAAAGCCACGGGATTACAGGCTGAGCCACCGAGCCCGGCTTAAAAGCATTTTTCACAGACGCTATTATGGGTCTGCCTTCTCCTTTGTGAAACTTTCTCAGACTTCCATACCCCGAGGTAAGCTCTCCATTCGTTGCCCACCTCAGTCCAAGGCATGTAATGTAATTCTACTCCAGCACATAACCCAGAACCCAGAGTCACTTGTCTGTATAATTCCCTCCCTATCAGACTCTGCGCCCCTTGATGATATCATCTTATTAATCATTGTTTTCCCAGGGCCCAGCTAGTACTCCATACACTGTAGGTGTTCAATAAATGTTATTAAATTGATAAACAAAATTCAGTTGTTTTCGGCCAAATCAGACAAAATTTACACTGAGCCTTTAGTTAAGACACATGCCTCCTTAACATTCAAGCAGAATCTTGACCCTTCTGTGGCCACACAGCAGCAAGCATAAGTGGGTATGCAGCAGGCCAAGGTGACTTTTGGAATAGAGGATGCTACTTGGAGGAGGCAGGCGTCTGGCAAATGCAAAAACTGGTCCATTAAGCATGGAGCCCTTAAACATTACTCGCATTCACTCCAGGAAGCTTATTTATATAGTAGTGTCTGGTGCTATAAGGAACACTCTGCTAACATTCAGTTAGATAAGCCCTAATAAAACTGCTTCCTCATTACCTCCTGTAAGTGACAAATGTACATTTTTATTTTAACGTTTCCATAGAGAGTTGATGACTCAGAAAAGAAAAGCAACCTGTATTCTTAAAATCAATTAACTGCATGAAAGATTTAATATATACAATTTTTAATAAGAAGAACAAAAACCAAAATTAATGTGGCATGATGCTAATTTGCCTAATCGATATCACAAGAAAATATGTATATGTGTGCATGTATGCTATGGCATTATCTTTTTTTTTTTATCTGGGTTTACGTTTTAACTTCTGGGTTGTATAAATCAAAACTGCAGAGAGTCTAGGACACAAAGACCTACTGTAATTGTAGAAAAAGACATGGGTCATAATCACAAGCAGTTTAGCACAAACCTGCTGAAACACCAGGAAATACAGAAGCCAGAAGGATGTCACTGCTCTCGGGGAAACTTAGAATCTAAGATAAAGCTTTACACTACAATGTACTCATTGAAATGAACACAAAGAAGACTATCAGAGCACTTGTCTTAAAAAGAAAAATGTCATGTAACTATCAGTACCTGGTTGTTCTGTTTTCCACAAAAACGATTAATTTCAACAAGTTTAGATGCTATTTCTATTGACTACGTGGAGGTAAAAATTTCTTTTTAATAAAAGGTACCTCAATCTATAAACATTCTGAGAACCAAACTTAAAAGAGCCTTAAAAGAAAAATGAACATAATGCCAGTACCTTTTGACACTTAAACAAAGCTTTGTGCATGACAATCATATACTTATAAAACATGATTTCTAGAGTTATAACTGGCATATGTAACATTGTTTATATAAGTTGTAACTTTTCTTGGCTTCTTTTCCTGTTTTGACATAGGAATAATACCTACACTTAATAGAACGTAATGCACCACCGGCCTTTTTATTAAACATAAAATTTAGCAGTGAAAATGTGGCATAAAGATTTCTCTTGGCTGGAAAGTACATTTTCCTCCCTAAGTCAGAAGATTTCTAACTCCATTTTGTAATGTAAATACGAATTTGAGTAATAAATATAAGAATACAGACATATTCAGTGAATGTCATCTCTTACTCATCTTTAAAAATTTTTTTTTTTTTTTTTGAGTTGGAGTCTCACTCTGTCACCCGGACTGGAGTGCAGTGGCCGCTCCCGGCCACCGCAGCCTCGACCTGCTGGGCTCCGGCGATCCTTCCGCCTCAGCCTTCCGAGTAGCTAGAATTACAGGCATGCGCTACCATGCCTGGCTGATTTTTTGATTTATTGTAGAGATGAGGTCTCACTGCCCCAGTGGGTCTCCAACCTGCAGGCTCAGGCAATTCACTCGCCTCAGCCTCCCAAAGGCGCGGGATTACAAGGCTGAGCCACCAAGCCCGACTATCTTTAAAATTTTGAGCAAAATGTCTTCATGCCCCAGTTCAAATAGCTGGTTCTACTATGTGCATTTGTGCTTTTGACTGTAAACTGCCTAAACTGTTTTAGAAAGTAAGTAGACATTAAGTAATTGATAGTTGAATTTCTAATCGAACAAGACTACTAACCAGCCTTGCCAATTTTTAAAAAGTATTTGTTACTGGAAATCATTCATCTTGCACGCTGTTGAAGACTTCCTTACCTGCAGATGGCTGGGAAACATTCCTGAAGACCTTTCTTTTTAACCAAAGATCCTTCGAGGCAGTACATGATGATGTCCATAACCTTTGACAGAAAAGAGCAGATCCAAAATTAATTTCAAATATTTGACTTTCAAAAACTTAAATGATTAACTTAGGCCTCATTCACTCATGAAAAATCTGGGTAGTTTGGTTTTAGTATTTGCTAAAACAAAAACAAAAGCAACTTTAAGCCTGTGTATGCTACAGGCAGATCTTTAAAGGACGGTGCAATAAAATAAAGAGAACAGACTTGACTTTAATGTCAGTTCATATTTATGTACAGTATAGGTAGCTTTTATTCAACACACTATACATTTTCTCTTATTTATAATGAAAGACGTCAAGGGGAAAGTAACCTTTTATTTTCTTTATTTATTTAATTTTAAAGATGTGAGGTACAATTCAGGGTTTTAAAATTACTCCAATCCAGACCAATTCCATGTCAATGATGAATGGGTATAGCGATCATTTGATTTTTGAGAACATTTAAAATGAGGGCTCCAGACATGGCACAAAAGTTAATCTTAGTTATCGCTCTCTCTTTTACACACACACACACACACACACACACACCCTCTCACACACACACACACACACCCTCTCACCCTCTCTTTATCTTTTGTAGGGCTGGAAATAAAGCTGCTGCTGACTTATATTTCTGTGTTGGACTATTTTATTGAGTTTGTTGATGCACCATTTAAAACAGGATATTCTTACCTCCACAAGAAGATCCACAACATCCGTGGGCATCTTTTCAATAAGAATTTCAATGACTCTTAGAATTTCCCCTTTAGCTCGTGCAAGAGTTGTAGTGTGCATATTCTGCTGTGATTGGGTATTTGCTGCAAGAGCCGTGTGTCTGTGCACCTATAAAAACATTTCATGCTGCAGATATGAATGACACTTGATAGAGTTTTACATTTCTAACCACTGGTTTGTTTTTCACTTACTAATAATAATACTGGTTTACTTTTCACTTACTAATGCCACGGGGTGGGGGATTGGTGAGGGGAAGACACGACCTCTTGGGGAGGTCAGAAAATTCTTTGGATTGCAAAAACCGTAGTTAGTATAACAAAAACTGATGTGGGAGAGGTGAAACAAAAAATGGCAGAAGCACCAAAAGGCATCAAAATGGACAAGCTCAAAAACTGTTTTGAGCAGTGGGAAAAGCGTCTTTACAGGCGTCTTGCAGCAAACGGAGAGTACTCTGAAGGTGACTGAAGTTTAAACATGTAAGAACAAATACACAATTTCTTAATAAATAAATTCTGGCTTTTGGGGGTTTCCCCTTGATCCTTGCTCTCAAGTAATAATAGAACAGTTCAGCCCTGAACAACATGGGTTCCCTCACACACAGCCTTTTTTCTGCCTCTGCCACCACCGAAAAGTCGAGAACAACCCCTCCTCGTCCTTCTCCTCCTCCTCCTCAACATGAAGACCAGGAGAATGAAGACCTTCAGGGCAATCCATTTCCGCTTAATGAGCAGTGAATATATTTTCTCTGTCTTGGGATTTTCTTGACATTTTCTTTTCTCTAGTTTACTTTACTGCAATATAGTATACAATACATGCAACATACAAAATATGTGTAAATCGATCGTTTATATCATCAGCAAGGCTTCTGGTCAACAGCAAACTATTATTAGTTAAGTCTGTGGAGAGTCAAATGTTATACCTAGGTTTTTCACTGCCCGGAAATCGGCATCCCTCAGCAGTCTAGTATAAATAATACTTACATAGTACTCACTGTGTCCCAGACATTATTCTTTAAGTGCTTGGCAATCAGCTGGGAAACCCAAGGGAACATGCCTCCAAAAATACTGAGCGTGATTAAACTGCATAAATTCGGTGTCATTTCCCCCCTACCTCTGTTAACTTTATCATTCAGAGGAGAAGAAAACATTACCAGGTCTCTGACTAGCCCCAAAGTAGCGGGCATAAGGATGGGGTAAGGGACAGCAATAACACGAAGAAATACTACAGTATTTTACTCTAATGCTCTAAGATTAAAAAACGAGATGAAAAATGTGTGGGGTTTAGTTTTCTTGATTTATTTTTTAGTATTTAGAGATGAGGTCTCCATACGTTGCCAGACTGAACTCGAACTCCTGGGCTCAAGGGATCCTCCCACCTCAGCAACCCTCCCTTCTTAGCCTCCTGAGTAGGTGGGGTCTAAGGCACCTGGCCTAAAACTCAGTTTAATTATTTTGTTTTGTTTTTGGTTTGTTTGATGGCTTGTTTGTTTTCCAGCTTTAGTGAGGTATAATTGACAAATAAAAATTATATGTATAAGGCATACAACACAATGTTTTGATACATATATACTTTGTGAAATGATTACCCACAATCAAGTTAATTAACATATCCATCACTTCACATAATTACCTTTTCATATGTGTGTAGTAAGAATATTTGAGACCTCCTCTTTCAACACATTTCAAGCATACATTATTATTCAGTATGCTCGCCATGCTGTATATTAGGTCTCCAAAACTTATTCATCTTAAAACGGAAAGTCCGTGCCCTTTGACCAACATCTTCCCTTTCCCCCATCCCCAACCCCAAGAAACAACTATTCAACTCTCTTTCACTTTTTTAAGATTCCATATCTAAGTAGTTGCTGAATGAAAGAAAACTAGCTCTGAGGCACTGTTGGCTTGGTGTACCAAAAAAATATCATGTGGAATTACATTCCTCCCTCTTTTTAAAACCTTGCTCTATTTATCAGTTAGAATTGGAAAACTCGTTTTAAAAGTAGTAATAAACGTAGACTGTTACAATAAAATATTTAAAAATTACCTTTCCAACTAAAAGCTGGAGTAGAATGAGTGTTCTAACAGTCAATTTTAAAAAATACTCATATGCAAATGGTGCTGATTAAGTTCAAAAACACAATTAATGTAAGGATCTGTCAGACGGATGTGAGGCCTATTCAGTGTGTTCAATATCACTACCTGTGCACATTCCACTGATGGGAAAAACTAGTAAAAAAAACTCCAAGTCTAATAAAACTTACCTTTGTACATGTACACATATATACACATTATATATAACTATGGAATACCAATAAAACATATAAAGAAATATATATGTATGCATATTTTAAATACAGTGGAAACTTACTATAACACTTTTAGAAAAACTCACATCCTTAATCTATACATTTATGTTAGGTACGAATTCAAAGTCCCACTGCCTCGCATTAACCTACACAAACTGCTGTTAGGAGCTTCCTCCCCTTCCACCTTCCTTCACATCACAAATATTTACAGCATGCCTATTAAGGATGGCTCTGGGGCAGGTATAGGCCCAACAGGTTTCAGGTTATCAGAGTAGACTCAGAGGCATTTATTTAGTATTTTAAAAATTCATCACAGCTACAGGAAAAACAACTCAGAGCCCATACTCGTACCCTATGGACACTGAGTAGGCACATTATTATGCTGAAATAGAACCGAACTTTAGGAACATTTAGTAGCTAGTCATCCTCCCCCACACCCCACACTTATACTACTAAGACCTATAGGAAAGATCCTATAATTGGTTCATTGTTCTTTACTAGTTTTTCAGTTTGATGTGGGCAATTAGTTAGAACACTAAGAACCTGGGAATCAATTGGCATTCAAGTCTTTATCTGTGACAAGTAATAGGAAAAACAATTAGCAAGTTTATGACTTACATTTTTTTGTTTACAGTTGAAGAGCCAGTGCGAAATAAGTTTAGTTTTGATTACAAGCATGCCCTTATACTTTAAAAATGTGAACACCCCTAATATTTTTGAATTTGCATATGCCTGTCATAATTCAGATTGAAGAATTGTTGAATATTTACAAGTGAATTAACTTTGAGAACAGAAATGAATTGAGAAGCACAAGTAATGAATGTACCACTGTGGAATTCAGTGCACACAGACACATATGCATTCATTTCAGTACAGAATTATTAACTTATTGTTCTAGAACAAACTGGATAATGAATTAAGGATAGGAACCCTCAGCTTACAGTATCAAATAATTCCTCTGAGTGAGAAGACAGAGCACACTGAGAAGTTCTGGCTCACCTCTTTGGCTATCGTGGTGATAAAGGCGGGTGGTCTGGCCGTGGCAATGAGCGAGAGGGCATGCCTGGCCGAGCGGGCCGAGTCAGCTGCTGGGCTCAGAGGCAGCCCCATTGTGATGCTAAACAGGGATCAGAAAAAAGGAAAAAAAGAAAAGCAGCATTAGAAATATAGACTGAAAAGATTTGACACAGCTTATAATGTCAGTTCAAGGTCAATGGGAGCACTCAAACAGTTAGAATATAATGGACTTGCAACAATGAGCAGTGATTAGGAGTCAGGGTGTTCTGGCATCAAATACAAAATCGAATAATTAACCGTGAAGATTGAAAACAGTATGTGCATCTGTCCAAAGTGTTAAAAACGTCTTGTTAACAAATTATCAAGAACTAGAGCTGAATACATATCACAAAGCACAGAATGAGGCAAAACGAATATCATGCTGGGTATTTTCAAAATTGTTCTCCCAAAAAAGTTAAAGGTAATCACTTACTTATAAGGCAACATTGAAGGACTGTATTTAAGACTGTGTATCTGAGAGGAAGCAAATTCATTTCTATCTATAAAATTATCACAAGCACAGAGAATGATAACATTATTTTTAGTGTGTCTTTTTTAGTTTGAAAGTCAGTATTGCTAGTTTTCCCCACACTTTTTAGAACCAATTCAGTAATCAGAAGCCTCTTCCAGCAGTTAATTGGTACTGATGCAAAAATTATATTAACAGATACGAATTCTCTTCATTAAAGGAGAGATGGCATGCCATCATCTAGGCTATTTCTAAGACTGTATACAATGACACAAATCTTCCCAAACTGTAAAAATCCTTCCTCATCAACAAGGGTACCTGCATAATGAACATGTGTATACCTAAACCTGAACTGTACCCCACATCTTTAAAATAAAAAAAAAATTTTTAAAAAGAAAGACAATCCTTGCAAATTGTGAAAAAAATCTTTCCAAACTGCAAGGTTCTGATGGGAGAGTGATGTTATATTTGTTCTCTACCTCTACTACATAAAATTGAGAAGTATTCTTACTTCCAGGCTTCCTTTATATTAAATATAAACCACTGTGTAAAACATTAAGACTTTTATTCAAACATGGCATGTGATTTGCCCATTAACTGTACATAAGGAGTATTCCGTTATTCAGTATGACTCAATTACAGTTTTTCTAGTCAAACTTTTAAAAATATTTTAAAATATGCATATAGAGATATGTTAAGATTTATCCTCCAATTAAATAAGTCTATGTGCCTCATGTGTAAACTAGATTACATTTACTAAAAGTTCTCAAAAAGTTTACAGGTATCTCTATAGCCATTGCTTTAACTTTTTGCTGAAAATAAGGAATACACAGGCATTCTCATCATGGTTAAAAGAAATTCTGCTTATAATTTCTTTAAGACTGTTACACTGCTTAAATCCTTACTGATATTATAACTGCCTCTCTTCTTTCTTCCATACTGAGAGTAGATTCAAAGCAGGGACTCACAGGAGAGGAGTCCAGAGAGTTTTCTTTGATACTTACCACTAAAAAAAAGATAGGGGCCAAGAGAACAACCACACACATGGAACAACACACAAGCAGCAGGCACTGGTACCCCCATGGAAGAGCCTGATGCCCTTGGGTGCCAGTAGGGTTGGAAGAAAGGGCAGTTAGCCGGTTTCCTTCCCGAGTTAAACTTTACTACTGCAAATTTAGTAAAAGGAATGTTTACTGTCTGAGCAGTGCTGAACCGGACTGCTTCATACTTGCTGTAAAATTCAGATTATATATCCAAATTTTAAGTCAACTTTTTAAAAATCCAAAAGCTAAATAAATTTTTTAGATACACTGTGACTGTTTCCTTTCTTTCAGCAATGTAGATGAATAGGGATTGGAAATATTAAAAGGCTGAAACAAACAGAAATGGTATGTTAATTGAATAATTCTGAACAAAACTAATCAAATTTGGTAAGATCAATAAAATCCGGCTGTTGGAGTTGGATAAGATTTCCCAGGCAACATTCCTGACAAGCAGTCAGTCAGAGAAATGGAATGTCAAGCTCCTGGGTAGCCCACCCCACATCTGGAAAGCACAACAGAGAGGGAAAAAAAACCCAAACAAACGGCATAGAACCCACTATCTAGGTTTGAAGCAGGGCTTTCCTCTGCTTTTTCATACCCTCTTGCATCTGCCCCAAAACATCCCTAAGAGGTGGCTGACACAGGCATTTTACAAATGAGAAAACGGGTCCAGAGAAATTTTTAAAAGGCTAAGACGGCTGTGTGACATCTTTCAAGGACAGCCAATCCTGGAAGAAAAATACAGGAGGGAGGAGCATAACCATACTGTGGTTACTTGGATTCGTGAATCGGTAACATGACTAACCTCAGTGACTTTGGATGAATGCCTAAATTTCATCCCTGAGAGAGGCTGCAACACTTGCACTTCAGCTGTTTTAGGCAATAATAACAGTGGTTTGGCCAGGCGCAGTGGCTCATTCCGGTAACCCCGGCACTCTGGGAAGATGAGGCAAGAGGATTGCTTGAGCCCGGAAGTTGTAGACCAGCCTCGGCCACATAGTGAGACCTTGTCTCTACAAAAAACTCAAAACATGTGCCAAGCATGGTGGCATATGCCTAGAGTCCTAGCTACTCAGGAGGCTGAGGCAGCCGGAGCGCTTGAGTCCCAGAGTCTGAAGCTGCAGTGCGTCATGACTGTGCCACTGCACTCTGGCCTGGGTGACAGAGTGAGAGCCCGCCTCAAAAACAAAGCAAAACAAAAACCAAAAGCAGTGGTTTGAATAAAGATAGAGGATGTACACAGCCATCAATTGGTGTGGATATAAGTTGTAAGGGAGTAACCATATTAAGTAGCAAAACTGGGATGCACAGAGTCCTCAAAAGGATCAACTACTCCTAAACAAGTCTTACATGTGGGTATAAAAACGAGCCACTTCACAGATGTGGGATAGGCGACACACTGCTCAGCAGAGCTTGGGCACTACTGAAGGCTGCACTGGAAACAGAAACATGTCCGCTCGTGGTATGGCTGCCCAAAGACCTGGGTTGTACCAAGAGAAGTGTAATAACAGAGAAGATGCTACTCCAGCTGTTCTTCACGGCTGTGGGTGTGTGTCTATCCTCCCCATGAATGCACTGCTCCCTATCTGCTAAGAGAAAGGGTCTGGTTTCTGCTGAACAAGAGTTTTGATCTTCCTGGACTCTTCCAGAAAAGTCTAATCCATCCCCAGCCATGTGCTGCCGAGACTCCTTGCCACTGAAACCCAGAGTTCTACTCACATAGACAGGATCCTAGCAAACTCACTGTCCACCTTGAAGTCCTGGCTTCCACCCCGTGTCTGTCCTTTGCATGGAGCAGAAATGTTCAGTGAGAAGCTACGATACAGATATGCACAATGAAGATGGATGAATATGAAGGTGTGTGTGCACCCAGGGCGGGGGGTGGGTGGTCAGCTGACAGGCTTTTCGGGTTCATACCACGGTGACAAGTAGACACTTTCCCCTTACCTATACGCTGTCCCCGTGGCCATCCTGGGCCGAATGAGTACACTCTCTGTAAAACGGGTATATTGAAATACCTGTTTCACAGCACCGAGGAAAAGATTAAATCAGGCCAAAAGCACAAGAATACCTTCTTGTGACCAAAGATGCCTCGCATAAATATAAGCAAAAAGTGAAGAGAAAATCAGGTCAACTACGAGCAGGTCACTGCCTTCAAGGTAAAGGCCTGGTCACAGATCACGCTTCCTCCATCTCAGCACATGTCCTTGTACATTTGGGGAAATCAACAAACTTCTAGAGACAAAAATGGTAAAGGCTGGTGCGGGACGGGGGCCTGGAAGGGAAGCTGTAGGGCAACGGAAAAGGAAGCAAGCCCAAGCCATGAGCCATAAGTGCCCACAGAGTCCGCGGAAGGGGGAAAAGCCAACAGTTGGAGGGTCCTCGGCGTGTGCATCTGAGTGACTCCCTTCGTCGGTGGACGTGGATCATTCTACCGCTCTGAGGCTCTGCAGTGACCTGGAGAGGTCCACGGCACAGAAGTGGGAGGTCTGTGAGTGAGAACAGAAGGCAGCCAAGCCACGGAGGAAGTGAGCCTTGGGTCTCGCCCGTCCATCTAGGGCACCACCACCACGGTCATCTTCCAAAAGCAGCCACTCTTCTCAGGGTTACCCACTTTAAAATCTCCAGTGGCTCGCGACCACTTCTAAGAAAAATTCTCAACTCCGTGGCTTGAGAGACTAGGCCCTCTGTAATCTAGTTTCACGAATTTTCAACTCAGCCTTTTCAACACCAATGCACTTGAGGCCAGGCGGATTTCAAAATTGGTCCCTAAAATTCTGTTTCTTTTTTTTATTCCAGTATTTTCCCATTGCTTCTTCTCTACCCCTTCCCCACTGGCACATTTCTCCTCCCTCCCCTCGGCTCAAGTCTTTTCTTCTCACATGACATTCAGCATTTGCCGTGGCACTCAATTACATTGCACTGAAATAAAAACAATCAGCAACAAATCCCATTCATTCCAAGTCCTGAATACCAAATCATATTCCGCCAAGCTTATGAATTAGTTTTGAGTTATGAACTCTGAAGTATGCCTTCTAACTCCTTGTATCTCCCCAAGTGCCTAGTCCAGCCTTGGTCCTAGTGGTAACTCCATCGTTACATACTAAATGAAGTTAGCTGGAAAATTCAGGAGGAGGAAAAAAAAATCACTTAAGCCAGTTATTGGACTGAATTGACCATGCATTGAAGTCACAGTAATTGATCTGGTAGTCCCAACAGATGAAGTCTAATTCTACATGTAGTTATCTTTAAAGTCAAGAGTACATTGTGTGTGTGATATATTTTAATGTGGGATTCCACCTGAATGAAGAAGGATCATAGTATCAGAGGTTTGAAATTAAAGGGGGGTCTGGCTCGTTCTGCAATTGTATGCAGACACAGAGCTCACTCCTTCCATCTGAGCTCACTTAGTCGGCTGGTATGCAGATCATCTGTCAGAGGGGCTTGCAGGATGAGTCTTTGGGTTCATATTTATTCTTAAAACATAGGATCTGACAGGCTCTGTTTAACTCAGCATTTCAGTATACACATCCAATACGAAATACCAGATATGACAGATATTATAAATAAAAATGTGAATAGAAAAATTGTCCACTCAGGCTGAGCTCACACTTTCTAGAACTGCTCATTAATCCTGTTCCAAGGCTTACTCCATCGGAGTAAAAGCATTTTAAAAGTTACATGTAAGAACATTTCAGTTAAATGTCACCATCTAAAACTGTCAAACTTCACCATCTGTCAAATTAAGGAATACTGAGCAGGAATATTCAGCGGAAAAAACACTTAAACTTTCATCAACTAGCCTGCAAATCTTAGTCAACAGTAAGAGATACTGAAAACAGTCCCTATCAGAAACAAATTAGGCTAAAATTATTTTGACAGTGCACAATTAGTTATATAGCACTTGGAACTTCCATCTCACCCCTTTCTGATTAAGCAGGTATGTTAACAGCTGTCCTCAGTTTAATAAGGAATCTTCTATTCCTCTGTCATGTTGTACCTTTATTTCATAACTCATAGGTGGCTTTAATTTCCTAAACTCAAAGGTGGCAATTCCTCCTCCAAAGACATATGTTTCAGATCTGTTTTCACATTTATAGTGAATGAAAACTATGTTAATAGGATTTACTCATATGGCTTCCTCAGATTATGAACTTTCTTGCAAAAATAAATTTCCTGGGAACAGGAAAAATAGTTTTAATATAGAATGCTAAAGCATCTTAGTATTAGTATGGTGTGTTTCTTTCTCTGCTCCAGATCCCCCAAATTCAGGAAATAGGGTTGAGATTTGAGTTTAAATGTCAAATCTTTTTCTACGATTATATATGATTCAAAGAGAATCTTTCCAATGTATGGCGCCTATCTGCGTGTTATCAAAGCATGTGTGGTTTCCGGCAACACTCCGTGTCTCTGAATGTTTGGTAAGCTGTGGCTAGCCCAGAGAAGCTGCAGGTGGGTCTGAATTCACCAACGTCCTTCAGCTGCAGTGGTGTGTGATGGAAGCCGGGCCCTGCAGCACTGGGCCAGTACTGCCAGCCCCCTGCACTGTTCTCTTCTAGACTAAAGGCTCTATGACATGACCCAGGCACACGGAATCAAAATCGCAGACCACCACAAGGATGGATATAAGTCTGACCTTCCAAAAGCACAAGCGTTTTTCTACCCCTTTATAAAGTAGAATTTCTGCTGTTTCTAACGTTTTATCAGCCTATATGGACATCGCCATGCTGATCTAAAAAAAATTATGGACTCTTAAAAAAGGTAACGCTATATGTTTCTATTTTTCTCAGAATTCACTGGAGGTGGATTAATCTATGATTTCAGTAAAGAGCAGCTTCAATTTTCTATTAAGCAATCATAAATAAGCAGCCCATCCTCATTCATCTAAAAATCTCCTGGGTCATAATCCCAGAACTTTAGCAGGCAGAGGTGGGAGGACCACCTGAGCCCAGGAAGTTGAGGCTGTGGTGAGCTGTGATCGTGATCATGCCACTTGCACTCTAGCTTGAGTGAGAGTGCGACTTTGGCTCAAAAAAAAAGAATTTCCTCACATAGGATTTTACCTGTGAATTACTCAGCTTATAACCATATGCTATGAGAGCTGCACTATGGAAGTCAGGAAACCTGAGTGGTAGTCTTAGCTCTTCGAGGACCGGTGAGGCCGCAGATAAATTGCTTAATCTCTGTATATCTTATTTTTACTTAACAGCATATTGTGGGCATTGGGTCAGATGCTGTTGAGGAAGATTTTCCTCTCCAAAATCCCATGACTTTATTAAACGCTTATTGTGTACAAATTACTTGCCTGGAGTTATGGATGAGTAAATAAGAATAAATGTAACATATGGCATAAGCACTCAAGTTTACTGATATGCAAATAAGACTTTAAAATTCTAAAAAGTACACAATCCTTGATGAAAAAAATTTATTAAACATATTTAAAAATCTGGAAGTAAACTGAAAGTTCTGAGTGGACCAATTTATGCCCTTTAAATAAGCTGTTTTAGTTCTGTGGGTATTAAGATTTCACATGCAAGATTGCACATGGTAGGAACTTTGGCTTTTGGAGTCAATTAGACCTGGGTCTGCATCCTCTTTTTTTCGCTGATCACAGAGTTACTGAAGACAAGAGACAGCATCTCTCCAGATCTATTTTTTTCATCTGCAAACTGGGGATGCTAATGCCTACTTTTTGAGCTTCTCTATAGCTAGATGAGGAGAACACTTGTGATATACACAGCACAGAAACTCATGGAGGGAGCAAGCATGCAACTGGAGAGCTGCATCCCAGACCTCTATGTCCTGTATCCTCTCAGTGCGTGGTAGGTGCTAAAAGCCAAGAAAAACTCACAGAAACAATCTTTTTGTAAAGGAAAAGGTAGACGAATCCTTTCTCTGACCCCAATTCTATTCCCCAGAGAGAACTGGGAAAGCAATTATGTCTGAGTTTTAGATGGGAGAATCCAGGTTAAGTTCCACAAGGAATTAACAAATAAAATTAGCTAAAAACACTACTGACGGGGCACTGCCTTGCTAGACTCTGGTGTGGCCATGTGCTCTTTGAGCTATGGCTGTCGCCATGCTTCCTGGCTTTGGCCTTCTGTCCCCCTTCTCTTTCTTGCTCTGATTTACTTTTAAGTAAACTATATTTTTAATCTGAAAAAACCACAGTACTGACTTCCATTCCCCGTATGTTTATGGTACTAGGCGACATATTTGGGCATGCCTGTGTCTTTCTACCACTGCTCCTCTGCACACCCTTGTCCTTTCCCTCCTCTCGTCACAACCATTCAAGTGAAGGATTCGAAGGACACGCTTCCTTGTATCTCTCTGGCTACCCCGTATGGCTCACCTCACTATGCCTCCACACTTTTTACTCTCCTTCTCATTTCAGATGGTGATTGTCTTTGGGTAGGTCTTATCTTTCTTCTAAGACAGCAAGTGCCTTGGAGACAGGATCTGTGTTTGACTCAAATTCCCAACTACAGATAGTATCTGACATTGTCCCTTTCACATATTAGTTACTCAATAATGCTTGCTTAATTAATAAATGCAGTAAAAATCTGGCCAAATACCTGAAAAAATCAGCAAACAACTGATGTTTTGCTTTCAAAGATGTGAACATGTAAGTCCTATTTCTAAAACGAAGATTACACCCATTCATTGTGGGCAGATGCTGTTTTTTGAGAGGACCTCTCCAACTGGGAATGCTGTTACATGGGGGACAGACAGAAAGGAGCTCTGCCATGATGTGTGTCACCAGAACAAGGCAGGGGGCCTGAGACAGTTGTCCCTCCATAGAACCCCTGCCCTCATAAACTCACAAGAATGGGAATCAAGTAGGAAACATTGCCTATGTTTTTTTTCTTTTTCAATAAATGTGAACTGAAATTTTAAAAAGCACAAGCCTCACATAAAAGCTTCTTCATAAAGCCAGCTTAACACCACAGACAGAAGCAAGGCAGCTGAGCATCGTTATTATGGACACAGTAAATCAGGCACAAAAAGGGGCAGCCCAGCAGGGCGGCATGAGGGTAAGATGCACACTTAACCCCTGCACACACCGCTGCTCCATTCCCCCATCACAGGCCTCGGCAGCCCGCGCCGAGTGTGTCATGGATGTAACAGGCCGTTTTCAATCTAAATCTCGTTACAGATTAATAAGCAAACATTTTCTTGCTTATTATGCAATTTATCATGATGAAAATTACATTGGACTCCTCAAGGCTACATGCTGATACACTCATTTATTCAGAGCTGTGTATAGAAAGTCATACTAATCTTCATGACAGAAAAGGATGTACCAGCAAGATGTAAACTGCCTACCGAGAACTACAGTATTTGTGTCTGTGTACATATACATGTAGATAAGACATAAGTGTATCTTTACGTTTGCTGATATAAGACTAACGTAAATTTATTTGAAAAAAAAAAGATCAAATACTGACTCTAAAATAAACCTATCACTTCTCCTCCCAGGAGACAAAACAGTACACATCATGGTGAAGCTGTGTTCAGATCAGATTTGAAAACAAGTTCCAAAATTAGGTCAAAGCAACATTTTGGACCATCAAAAAAAAGCTTCTCGAGATAAACCAGGAGAGTGGCAGTAACAGAAGCCAGCACTATTGGCGCCTGGGAGGGACATGGCAGCTGCAGCCACGTGGAGGGCAGAGGTTGAAAATATGTTCTGAGGCTTTGCACAAAGGCCAGCTGCCTTGTACTGTTGGTGCAAAATCACAGGCTCACGTTCTTAATCCTCCAAGTCAATCAAGGTCCTTCAAGTCTGCTAAATCCAGAATATATCCTGGCTATCACTACGCTAAACTGCTCATTCTGAAATGGGCAGCTATAGATCTACTGAACACAGGATCATTTTTTTTGAGTTGGAATCTCACTCTGTCACACAGACTGGAGTGCAGTGGCACGCTTGTGGCCACCGCAGCCTAGATATATTGGGTTTAGGTGATCCTTCTGCCTCAGCCTTCCATGTAGCTGGAACTACAGACGCATGCCACCAAGTCTGGCTAATTTTTGTGATTTACCATAGAGACGAGGGTTCATCAAGTTGCTCAGACTGGTCTCGAACCCCCGGGCTCAGGCAATCCTCTCGTCTTCGTCTCCCAAAGTGCTGGGATTACAGGCTGAGCCACTGGACCCAGCTGAACACAGGATCATAACAATGGCATCACCACGGGCAGGACCACCATGGGCAGGACCACCACGTAGGTAGCCATTTAATCTCACAGCATGTGATAATGAGTCTTCTAAGCATTTTGAAAATATAAACTCATTTAACGTCAACCTTATGAGATAGGTACTTTAATTTGCCCCAACATGTAGGTACAGAGAATTGAAGTGATTAACTGGCAGGCACACAGCTGGGGGCACCTGGAGGCAAGGTTCAGGGCATGGTGGCAGGACAGGAGGCAACAGGAGAGGGCGGATGCCTGCGTTTGAAATGGGTACCCTCCTCCTACCAGTCAGTCTTGGGACTTCGAGCTGGGAACGGCCAATCTGTAGATAAAGCTACAGCATTCCTCTTAGCCTTCAGTGGCTTCCCTGGTCTCCACTTTCTGAGTGTAGAACAGTCGGCAGAAAGACTATAAATCCAAAACAACTGGAATCTAAGGGATTTGTGGAGTATGAGAAAAGCAACTGTGAAGAAAAGGGCAGAGAACTCTAGTTTTTTAAAAGGTTAACAATGACAAGAACGAAATGCCATTCATTGAGAAAATCACAGTGGTGGTAACATTTTCATTAAGGGAGGCATCCTGGGGCAGTTCAAGAATTCCTACCACTTCATATCCACGAGGATGACTATACTTTAAAAAAGGGGAGGGGGAAGAAAGAAAAGAAAGAAAAAAAACAAGTGCTGGCGAGGATGCAGAGAAAATGAAACTCTTGCATGTTGCCGGTGGGAATGTAAAATGCCGCAGCTGCTGTGGAAGACAGTTTGGTGGTTCCTCAGTAAGTTAAACACGGAATTACCAAATGACCCGGTAATTCCACTCTTAGCTACTCAAAGAAATGAAAATATTCAAGAGGCGTCCTCTTGGCATAAACTCTGTTTTCTAAATGTAAACCCATTTTTACTGTCATTTTAAAAATCCAGTAGGTTTCAGGGTATTGTTAAGATGTTGACTACAGATACAACTATGTAAATTTCACTGTGTTTTATTTTGAGATGACAGTTTTGTTATAGTTTATAAAAGATATTTTCCTATTTAGACCTCAGGGCTATTTTGGGACCTTCAAATAAATGTGAACACCAGCAGCTTCAATTTTTTTTTAATTTTTTATTTATTGTAGAGATGAGGTCTTGCCACAGCTTCAATTTTTGATATTCAAAAGGTTAATAATCTTTCAGTTAAACATGTGATATTATTCAGCAGAAAGAATGTGTTTCTCCCTTTTGACATCTAACAAACACTGTATCTAATATTTTTAAAGTACAGAAAAAAGATGCAATATAAAATGGGGAGATTGTGGGTAAACAATTAAAAATCATTTGCAAAATAAACATATTCTTATGGTAAAGAAAAGAAACAAAAACAGGTGTTCAAATATATACTTAGACACAAATGTTCATAGCAGCTCTAGTCACAATAGCCAACAGGTAGAAATAAGCCAAATGTCCATCAGTGGATAAATGGATCAACAATATGTGATATAATCATGAATGGAAGTTATAAAAAGAAATGAATCACCACTGTATGCTACAAAATGGATGAAACTTGTAAATGTTATGCTAACCAAAGAAGTCAGCCACAAGACCATAGACTGCATAATTCTGTTTATATGTGATATCTATGCAACTTTATAGAGACAGAAAGCAGATTAGTGGTTGCCAGGGGTTGGTAGGCACAGGGAACAGGGAAAGAGTGCTTAATTAAGGCTGTGGGGTTTCCATTTGGGGTGACCACGATGGCGACCTGGATAGCGGTGATGGTTGCCCAACACTGTGAAGGTACTTAATGCCACTCAATTGTACACTTTAAGATGGCTACAATGATGCATTTCACATTATGTGTATTTCACACACACATATACAACTCGTCCTGGAATCAGGAGGCTGAATTGTCAATCCAGCACTAACCTCTACCACCATGCCCAGCACCGCTACCCATCAGTCCTTGCCAGCTGGCACCAGGTGTGTTTCCCATCCGTTTCTCTTCAGCAGTTCCCTCAGCTCATCTTCCTTTGGCCTCATTCTCTCATCACCGCTTCTCTGGATCACTACAAACTAGGCATGGATGGTCCTTTACTGTCCGCAAATGAAATCTCAACAGTTGATTTGGAAATTAAAATGAGTGTGGAGGAGTAATTTCCCAGTTTGGCCAAGTATTCTGGCATTCAAACATGTTTAAACAAGTATCAAGTCTATATACCATTTTCATCAAAAACACAATGCATATATTATCCTTAGCTAGTAGTATCTCCTGGTATAATACACATGGCCTGAAAATGATGCCAGAGGTCATTCATTGACTCTGTGCTACATCTCAAATAAGTGGAAATAACTGAAACATGTTTCCTGTTCATTGTCCATATCCAACACTTCATATATTGGATGTTTTGTCTGTTTTCTGTCTATTAAACACAATTTATAAAGAGTAATCAAAGAACTGTATCAAAGAAAAAACCCTCAGACAAAGGAACAACAACAAATTAAATGAACTGGAATCCTGCACATACTTGGCAAGTTGCTTCTCAGCATCGGCACAAAGTTCGAGAAGCCCCATCAGAACGGCAGACACATCCATGTAAGGCTCCCAGACGGTGAAGCCTCGCCCAATCAGGTCAATGGCTGTTCTTCGGATCGTGCTGTGTGGAGGAAGTTTGGGACTTGGTGGCTGCAGCAGAAGAAATGTCAGTGCTTTGCCTAAAATCACAAAAGAAAACAGAGCAATAAAGTGATTTTACTTTTGTGAGCTTTTTGAAGCGTACTTTCAAAATATAAACCATTTTGAGGCCAAGCTTGGTGGCTCAGCCTGTAATTCCAGAATTTGGGAGGCCGAGGTGAGTGGATTGCCTGAGCCCACGGGTTCGAGACCCGCCTGAGCAACTTGGCGAGATCTCATCTCTACAATAAATCAAAAACAAAATTAGCCGGGCATGGTAGCGTGCGCCTGTAGTTCCAGCTACTTGGAAGGCTGAGGTGGAAGGATTGCCGGAGCCCAGCGGGTCGAGGCTGCGGTGGCCGGGAGCGTGCCACTGCACTCCAGCCTGGGCGAGACTCCAACTCAAAGACAAAAATAAAAATAAAGAAACCATCTTGAATTTTTTTAACTGAAAAGGGTTCTGAATCTTGAGTATGAAAGATCCCAAGTTTATAGTTTGTTCAGCCATACTCTCTAAAAAAAATTTAAAAATTACACTACAATGTTTTATACCACAGGCTAAAGCATCTTAATTACGTAATAATAATGTATAAATGAGTATGCATACAAGTATGACTGCAAAAACATATCAGTGACCCTAAATTCCCACCACTGTTTCTGCCGACTCAGCATTCTGCCAAATGGGGATGGTGTCAGACAATGTAGTCTGGTCCAGTCCGCCTCAATCTTTCCTCGGCATCTAACAGAGTTCACATGTACAGTACTTCCCGTCAGTAACGCTCTCACCACAGGCAATGTTGGGATGAAGGTAGAACGTGTAGCTGGAAAAGGTCTCCCTCCCTAAGAATCCAGTTTCCTCCGTATTCAGGCACAAAGACGGATCACGTACAAGGACGTCAACTATGTGGCAAGTTCTTCATACAAGTTAAGCAAGTTAAAAGCTCACTATTACTTCTAAATCTGATAAAAAGCGATCCAGATTTCAATTAACACGATTCCCTTATATTGATGATGATGTTGACAGGTGGTATTCTTAAGCCTAATGGCTATTAAGCTACAAAAGCCCACTACTCCAAAGGCAGGGAAAATAAAAAGCAAATTAATTTAGAATAGATTTGCCTGTTTGTTTGTATGATTAAGTGGCGGGGGTGTGGGCATAGGCTTCAGAAGTAAGGTAGGTAATTAACCACAGTTTCATAAGGTGCCAGGGGCGGGCTTAGGAAGGGACTCACTGAGCCTCAAGTTCCCAATCTATATAATGATAACACAACAGCTACCTCTCATGATGCCTGAGTGTCAAATGAATTTATGCTGCACAGCGTACTGCCAAATGCCCAGGCCTGCAAAGTGCTCAGTACATGACGGGCAGGGCTCAGCATGAATACCCATTAAACTCAGCTGTTTTCTGCAATAAGGACCTGGTGTATAAACTTTAATATACTTCAAACCAACAAAAGCATGTCCTCATTTTCCTGTTATGGACAATTGTTAAATGAGAACAGATTGAAATGCAAGTGAGATGTGAAAAGCATTGTAAAGCCTGAATGAGAGTCTATAGATGCATTCTATAAATTGGTGGTTCTGAATTTCTTCCCAAACCCTTTAAGAATCCATTGAAAGCCAGGCTCGGTGGCTCAGCCTGTGATTCCAGGGCTTTGGGAGGCCGAGGCGAGTGGATTGTCTGAGCCTGTGGGTTGGAGACCCGCCTGGGCAACTTGGCGAGACCTCATCACTACAATAAATCAAAAAGCAGCCGGGCGTGGTAGCGCACGCCTGCGGTTCCGGCTACTTGGAAGGATCGCTGGAGCCCAGCAGGTCAAGGCTGCAGTGGAGCGTGCCACTGCACTCCAGTCTGGGCGACAGAGTGAGACTCCAACTCAAAAAAAAAAAAAAGAAAGCCATTAGTACGCTCCCCAGAAAACTGCATACATACAAATCCACTAAATTGTGCAGAAAAATTTCAAGGCGGCCATAGACCTTGGCTTAACAACTCCCACAGTAAACTAGGAAGGTACATATATATGAAGTCGCCTTGAGAAAACATCCCAAAATTCATACTTCATATGTGTATTTGTAAATTTCATTCTCATGTTTAACCATATAAACATAGTATGTAAAGCTTTTTTTTTCTTCTTTTTGAGATGGGGCAGGGTATGGGGGTATCTTGCTATGTTGCCCAGGCTGGTCTAGTCTCTAACTCTTGGACTCAAGTGATCCTTCTGCCTCAGTGTCCTGAGTAGCTGGAATTAGAGGTGTGCATCACCAACCAGCTTCATGTTTTGCTTTTGGATCCAAAAAATAATAAACTCCTTAAACTCCTTAAAAAAAAAGTGGCCTACGGTTCTCTACGTTCTGGCAGCACTTATGTGTCCCTTATCACGAAGATTTCTGTGTGTTACCCTTTTCCTCTCTAGGTTTGTAAGCTCTCCGAGGTTACTATACGAAACTGTGTTTCGCATAATTTTGCATCTTCCAAGCCACTAAGCACAGAGCATAACACACATTATTTACCTAAAATGAAAAATAGATCCGCCTTTATTATATGCACAATTCTAATGCAGTTCCCTGCCCCAGTTTGTCAGAATGATATTTCAAAACGTCAAGAAATCTGCCACTTTCCTGTTTACCTTGCCTTTCCAGGAAGTTATAAGAGCTGCAGAGAAACTCCAACGGCTGTTCCTGCAGACATTCTGAAACACTAGCAGCAATAGCTCCCAATCTAAGCAGCAAGACTCCCTGGAGGTGTATCCTTAGTGAGTAATATTGCAAAGGTGAAGTAAAGTTTTATAAGCACGATGTTTCATAGCGTTCCAATTATACTTCTCCTTAACTGCACTCTACTGTTTCTGTATTCACGGCAGGTAGGAGTGTTGGGGCAACCCTAGGGACTCGGCTGGTTTCCAAGGCCCTCTGAGGTGCGAGCTCTAAAGGCAGCTTGCTCACCACTCCGACAATGTTTGCTGGAGGGCGAAACCCGGCCAGTTTCTTGATCTTGTCCACCGCTGCTCTGACGGGGCGAAGGACAGCACAGGGATGTGGACACCTGCCCGCCAGTGAGACGACAGAACAGGGAGAATCAGTGAGGGTTCTCCAGAAGGCCTGGCCCAATGGCCTCCCAGAGTGCATGCCGCTTCTCTGCCAAGCACAAGTCGCCCCTCACGGTGAGGTGGCGCGGCGCAGCAGCAAAAACGGGGTCCTCTGAGCCCTGCCCCTCCTCACCTTGAGACATTTTCTATTTCACTCAGTGACCTCATAATTAAGCTTCCCCATGCACTATTTCTCCCTTTTTATTTCACAGTACAGTCTTGGGGTAAGGCAATGACCCCTACGCTCTGGCAGGCCATGAGCAGGGCATCCAAAGGAGAAGAGAAAAAGAGCCGACTTAGCACACATTTTAAGTCTACTAGTAAGAGGATGATGGTTTCTCTTTCTCACTGAGCTGTTTTGGAATGATAAAGACATACAAATGGAAAATTCTACGTTTGTCTCTGACAACTTTTTTCAAACAAAGCATATGTATGGACATTAGTTAAAAAGGATTTTCAAGTTAAATCTGTATCTTTTTTGAGTTTACCACACATGATTTTTCATAAACCTTTGACACTCAGTAAAAGTTGTATTTTTTTTTTTTTTGAGTTGGAGTCTCACTCGGTCACCCAGACTGG
>NW_007115605.1:532205-547709 GCF_000164805.1 Carlito syrichta
ATCCACTCACCTCAGCCTCCCAAAGGCGCGGGATTACAGGCTGAGCCACAGAGCCTGGTTAAACGTTGTATATTTTAATCAAATAAGATAGAATCCAATTTTGTACAAAAATACACATTTACTTATTGCACATAAATGCACCACTATTCCATAGGACCGCACTGAGTAAGCCAGGTGGGGGAATGAGGCTATAATCTGCCATCATGATTAATCCCTTCATAAAAGGCTTTCCAGGGTTGACACTAAAAAGTTCAACTAACTGGCCTGACACTTATTCAAGGCTTTCCACATTTGATACTAACCCATTCACCCAAAGATTCATGGAATAACTAATGAGTGTTGCTACACTGCTCTAAGTGCTGGAAAAATGAAAAGAAATAAGACTTAGTTCCCTCCCCTAAGGAAATTCTTTCCAGTTCAGGAGACAGGAGCAAACGGGTAATTTGAATATATTATGAATTATAATCATGGCCACCACAGTCTCGACCTGCTGGGCTCAGGAGATCCCTCCTACTCGGTTTTCTAAGTAGTTAAGCCTATAGGCACGTGCCACCATGCCTGGCTAATTTTTTTTTATTTGTTGTAGAGATGAGGTCTTGCCACATTGCCCAGGCTGGTCTTGAACGCCTGGGCTCAGGCCATGCTCTCGCCTCAGCCTCCCAAAGTGCTGGGAATAAGTTTTATAAGCACAGGTATCAAGACAGAACTCAACAGAGGCACTTAACCCCGCCTCGGGGAGTCCAAGAAGGCTTCCATGGGAAGGTGACTTCTATGCCTACTAAAATTTAAGTAGACACTAGCCAATCAAGAGGCAGAAGAATGGAAATAAAACATTTCAGGCAGAGGGACTAGCACGGTAAAGACCAAGAAATGAGACAGAACATGACATGATCAAGGGGCTGTAGCCTAACACGGCTGGCAATTTTATACAGAGGGGCGGGGACTGGCGGGCAAGGGGGAGGCGAGGGTGAGCGGATGAAGCATAACAGTGAGACATGAGCAAGACAAGTTACTAGAGCCAGATCCCAAACGGCCTTACGTGCCATGCTAAGGACTGTGGCTATTCTGGTGATAATAGGAAGCCTCCGGAAAGTCTGAAAAAAGGACACATTCAATCAGATTTTCATTTTTAAAAGGTCAACACTTGAATTATCTTGTGATTAGAAAAGGGTAAGACCTAGTGCCTTTTCCATTCTGATTTTCTCATCTCCGGCCAAATGGGATGAACTAGAATCACAGAATTTCTGAACTTTAGAAAAAATCTGGTATATTTCTATGTTTCGGATGAGATAACTGAGAACTTCCAGAGGGCAAGTGGTAAGCCGCAGCTCTGGGTAAGAAGCTGAGGCTACTGTGGCCCATACCACGTGCCCAGACCAGAGCACATCTCTGAATACAACTTACATCTTTACAGCCGTGCTGCAGTCATGACACTCTACCCAACTATAGATTCAGAACTGCATCTGCTACCATCTAGCTCAAGCCCACCTCGCCTCCTCTGAATTAGTCTCAGCTGCAGTTACTAGCATCTCTCAAAATTCAAAGATTAAATAAATTATATATTTTATCTGCTCTCACACAATGAGAAGGTTGCTGTCACTGGTGTTACAGCTAAAGATAACCATACCAAGGTCCCTGTAATTGTGTCTGGGCTCTAACATCGCAACATCATGGCCACAAAATAGTGAATTCCACATCCAGCACAACCTCCACTTTCCAGGCAGGGAGAGAAGGGGGAAGGTCAAAAGGCCACATACCAGCTAAGTCAAGGTCCTTTTAAGGTCTGATCACATTTCATTGGCCAGAATTATATCACATAATAATTCCCTGGGTGTTAAGGAAGGGTGGGAAATGCAGTTTGCTAGCTGGGCATATTGCCATCTTCAAGAAAACTAAGGTTTTGTTCATGTGGAAGGGGAGACTGGCACGGGGTAGGCAGACAGCAATTTCTGTCATATCTTCCCTGCTTATTATGTTAGAATAAAATCCCTCCTTAATATAGCAATTACTGCCCAGACACTTAACAACCACAATATATTGTCTTCTGGCATTTATTCCACTGCCTAAAGCTAATTTTATTTATTTATTAACTTATTTACCTTTTTACACCTGCTAAACAGGTAAGTTCTCTATGAGATTAAACAAAAATATCTTTATATTTGGCATAAGACTTAGTAAAGTCCTTTATATTCAGTAAGTAGTTAATACACAATTGTTGCTTTGGCAAGTATTGAAAATTACTTTATGCTGCATGTGCCCAAGTACGGTCAACAAAATTATGCACAGATTAGAAAATTTCAAGAGTCTGCTAGAAACCTGTTCTACCCATGACAAAGTTTCCATGGTTTTATGGTGAAAAAGGAAAAATATAAACAATGTCATAAGTCTTTTTCATAAGGCTATATTCATTCAAGTTAAAGAAGTGTTTACTCTTACTACTTCTTTGGTGAATAACTTTTTTAAATTAAAATTATGTGTACAGCAATATCCTCTAATATTTGTATTAAACAAAATAAAAAATTTGAGGCACTACTAATAAATATTCTCAAATTTTAATTTTGGAAATCTTACTGGCCCATGATATCCAAAAGGTTAGAAATCACTGCCATTTGTAATAAGTTTAGGTCCTAGGGAACTAAAAGGGTATCTTCTCTCACTCTAAGCATCACAGCCGGTATGCCTGATTTCTGGTCATTGGCTCTGGACGGAGAATGTCAAAAGACTCCTAACTCTACTTGTTACAAGGTAGAGCTCAGCATTACTCGTGTCAATTTGGGGCCATATTCAAGGTTAAGTTGTCAAATAATTGGTCTTTCTTACCTATAAACCAGGTGAGTAGTACAGATATTGCAGCAGCTTTATAGTGAGAATTTAGTACTAGCACCTCCCTACTACTACCCCGTGTGTCTGGCCAAACATACAACGAACCAAGATGCAGACAGCCTCAGAACACTGGGAAATAAATCAAAAACAAAACCAAATCCTTTATAAAGCAGACAGCACTACAATCCAGCAATGGTTAAATCACAATTAACTTAGACACTCCAGCTGTTAAGAAGCTAATTCTGTTGTCATGCAGTCAAGAATAATAACAATAGTTCATATTTTAGTGCTATTTTATCTCAATCTTTTTATCTCAAGTGTTAAATTTTTTAGAGTCCCAACCCTAATCCTAATTTTTTTGGAGGTGCTAAGAAAGAGCAAAGCTGCAAGAAAATATTTATACTTTGCTGTAACATAAAATGCTAAAACTGACAAAAGGAATGAGACAAAGAGAGCAAAATAGGGCATGTAAGCGGTGGTTTAAAAGCTGACAATATTATACTATGGCTAGCTTGTTGCTTTGACAAGATGAATGTCGCTCAATCATAAACTGACCAATAAAAATGCCAATGTTGAAAACATTTGTAGTTTCTGGCTACTTATGATGGCTAGCCCTTTTAAAAGATTAAGAAACAAGCCACAACACACACCCACACACGCGTACCCACACACGTGTGCTCTAATGTTATTACTTAATGAATCTGCTTTCTGGAATTTATCAAAAAACACAGACTCAATTTATTAGCATACCCTATATTTATTGAATGCCTGTTATATGGAAACACATTATTAACCACAAAGAACTACTGTTACATATTTCTAAAAGCATCATGTATCATTTTCAGCATCATCTGTCTGATAATAATAATTTTTATATTGCTATTTCACCTTTTTCCCCTCTTGCATTTCTGGACGGAATCTGACAGCGGTACTCTCAGTTCTCCTCAGCAACCCAGACACACAACAACAGATGCACACAACACAGATGTCTTTTATTCACTCAAAACTAGACTTCTTTTATTCACTTACACACACACACACACACACACACACACACACACACACACACACACACACACACACACACACACACACAGTCAATTGCCAGTGATTACACTAACAGATCATTGCAGTTACCTCAAACCTTTATTTTCTTACCACAGATCCTACTAAGACATGAAGCATACAGTATTTTTTACCTAGTTTCTGTTTGTACACAAATGGTGCTAAATAAGAAAGGATCATTTAAAAAGTTATAAAATTGGTGACATTTCATTCCAGCCTTCTATTTGCAATTTTTATTTCCTTTTTTTTTTTAAATTGAGTTTTCCCTCCCAAGTTTCCACTAAGCCTGAAGACCTCATAGGAACCCTGTAGTTGCCCCACAGGAAGTTTCTAGAACAAGCTGTCAGAAGCCCTCTAGCGACTAGTACTCCCAACAGAAAAAGGCAGCAGACCTGGATAACGGAAGAGGCTGAAGGAAGGGGTTTGGAAGGATGGTGCATAAGAGGGAAGCGGAAGTGAAAGGGACTCATGGTGGAATGTCACCTGGCTAGAGGCAAGGGAACTTGCAGTTTATGGTAACTGATGCTGACAAAAAACCCACGGCCACAGAAAGGAGTTTTTAGGATGAGAAATTAAAACAGAAGCCAGATGGCATATCAGGGAGGATAAAATTTTCTTATTGGAACTATTTTTACAAAGCTGTAGCGTTTCAGAGAAATTTGCAAAGATTCCTAAGAGATTATTCATGACTATTGCTGCTGGTGGGAAATACACATCCCTGTCTTGGGCTGTGGTCACTCCTAGGCTAGTCAGCTGGCCTATGACAATCTCACTCCTCAAACTTAAAAGAAAATCATGAATGAAGAAATGGCCACTTCTTGGCTCCGAATCGTAGAGGAGAAAAAGGTCATATTAAAAAGATACTTTAATTAATAGCTCAATTACAAGGAAATTCCTGTGGGAGACCATATTATATGCACTTTCAGCCAAATGAATTTATGATGATTTATGCCACTGCAATGAGTGCAAAATGAATTAATAATGATTGGCCACTTATTTCAAAGTGTAACCAAGTGAATGAAGCCTTTTCCCACTTGCTAATGTCCGTCAAAGCACAAGGATGGCAGAATGCCATCTAGAATTCCATTCCTTTGCTTGATACAGGTCCTCGATTTGATTAAAAGTCATTCCAGTGCAGGATGCCACATTCATGGATATGAAATAATTAAGAGTTACTTCTGTAACTAGATGCTTTGTGTTAATGAAATTATTAAAAACTGCTTTCAAACTTTTTACAACCTGTACTGCATAAAAAGTCATCATTTCTTTTAGTAAAAAGCATAAAACAACTGCATTAAATTGGAAAATTAATTTAATAAAAATATTTTAAAACTCATTAGTATCTGTTTAATCTAAATAGTCCTCATTCAAAATAATTAGCTATTTCCTGCCCTAGAATCAAAAGAGTATAAAATCCAAATTCTCTTTGATTCAAAGTATATTTTTTCTGTTCTACTGAATTTTAAATTAACTAAGTTGTGTCATATAATAAAATTAATCTTATTTTGCTTTTGGCATAATGTAGTTTGGATGGCAGATGAAAACAGGGGACAGTCTCACCCTCCTACAAACAAACAAAAGGATATGACTTAAGGCATGTAGCCTTTTTCTGCAAAGGGAGCGTAAAAAGTGCTGACTGTTTGACAGTCCTGGGGATCAGCAGTAAAGAAGCAAAATAACAGAACCATGTGTTCATGAGTGCAAAGAGGTATTTAAAAATCTATCAATCTCCTGAATCTTTAATTAAAGAATCAAAAACTTCTACATCCTCTTCCCAAAAGGAGAAGAGGACTGTTGAATGCCATGGATGAAAGAGAGGGAGACAGGGAGGAAGGGACCAGAGGACACCAGGATTCAAGTTCTAGCTCAGACATCTATGAGCGGAATGACCCCTTCACTCATGCAGTCTTCACTGAGTGTCTGCTAGCTACCAGGCAGTATTTTAAGTGCAAGTCAACAGAAGCCAATGCTCCTTTGAAATCTACATTCTCGTTGAGACATACAAACCAAAGAAAAAAACAAGTATGACAAGTAATACTAAATGCTGTGGAGAAAAATAAAGCAGAGGAAGAGCCGAGAAAGCGAAAGACAGGGAAGGGCTGTGCAGAAGGTGACATCTGAATGAAGACCCGAGTGAAATTAAAGAGAGACATGTCCGTATCTGCAGGAGAAGCACAAAGTCCACGAGGCAGGAGCCTGTCTGGGACACCCAAGGGACAGCAAAACATCCAGTGTGGCGGGACAGCAGTGAGCAAGGCGGAGAGTGGCAGGACGTGAAGTCACAGAGGTGGCTGCAGGACGGATTGTGCTGGGCCTTTCCAATGTGCGGTTTTAGTCCACGTGTTTTGGAAACTTATGGACTGTCACTTGGAGGACAGTGATGTGGTCTGCTCTCCACTTAAAAAGTAGCTGGGTACTGGTAGAGAACAGACTGTAGGAGGGGCAAGAGTAAGATCAGGAAGGCCTGTGGGGTGGCCCCCAGTGGTTCAGGCAAGAGCTAACGATGCTTGGGCTACAACAGCAGTGATGGAGGAGCAGTGAGACCTGTCTGCATCCTGGATTTAAAAACCCTCTTGTGAAAGCTAGAGCAGGCAGGATTCATTTAGGGATTGGATGTGGTCATGACAGAAAGAAAGGAAGTATGAGTCTAAGGATCTTTGTATGAATAACTAGGTAGATGGCAGTGATATTTACTAAGTTGAGTAACAATACAAGAGATTTTGTTGTCGTGGCTGTTGTTTTGAAGCAGAGGACAGCAATCTGAAGTTTAGTTCTGAACATTTTAAACTTGAGATACACAGCAAGCATCTATGGGTAGATTCGGCTAAGTCCCTGGACACATGAATCTGAAGACTGGTATTGAAACCAGGGCTAGAATTAAAAATTTGGAATATGTGTACAGAGGGAACAGAAGCCATGGGGACCGGATATGATATCTAGAGAATGAATGTCAGGACTAAAGAACTTTCACAGGTTGGAAAGAAGAGAACTACCAAGACTGAGCACAAGTGGCCAGTGAGGCAGGCGAAAAGCAGAAGAGAACAATGTCATAGAAAACAAGTGAAGAAAGTTTCCAGTTTTAACATAGCTGGAAGAGTACTTATGCTCCCAAGAGACTGAAGTGAGAGCTGAGAATTGCTTATTGGATTTGGCAATGCATAAGTCATTAGTAACTTACTGAAAATGTTTCAGTAAAAGGGCAGAAAAGCCCAATTGAAGCAGATTCGGGCAAGAATGACCACTGAGTAAACAGGGAAGGTGAGCATCGTCAGAATATTCACATAAAATGCACATGATCACAAAGATTAAAGTACTGCTATTTCCCGTGACAGTGATTTCTTACGACTGCTGACAATAATCTGGTGTCTGTGTAACCTTCCACAGGCAGAGAATGACAGATGAAATAGATATGCATAGCTCTGGCTTATATGTCAGGTGTTTCCCACTAAAAATAAAGTGGTATTTCTTGTTCTATATGCATAACTTCTATCAGCCCTCTCTGGACCTGATCACATCCAGGAATCAGCCAATCGGAGGGGCTCTCTGGCCTTCACTGCAGAGGCTGCCCTTTCCAGGGATGCGGCTCCCTACCTGTCTGATTTCTGCAGGATTGCATCTTAACCCTTTCTGGCCATCCGTACGCCATTAAACATCCCATCGGGGGGATGGGCCAAATGGATTCCCAAGGTAATCAACCTACTCCTCAGTCAAAGTCTCGTGTTCATTTATTTTATCCATTTGCACCGCTCTAAGGCATTAAGAATTATTATTAAAAAGTACATGAAACCCAAACAATTACATTCTCCAAGAAATACCCTGAATGTTAACCAAAAGTCTGGCAAGAAACTGAAAAGAAATATTTCATTATAACTTCATAATTGCCTCTTCTTTTAAATAATTCACAGAAGCTAATTAAGTAAGCTATCATTACAAGATAAATCTCAAAGTAATTTTATAGGTAGTCCAGTGGAGATTAAAACTGTATGAAAAATTACTTGATCTCTTTTCTAATAACCACAGTAAAGCATTCAACTGGAACAAGGAACTGCCGAATGTTAACCCTTTACAGACATACAGTCAAATACCCCAAATAGTATACCGTTAGTAGACACTGGATATTAAGTATGCTATAATATGGAGACTAGAGTAAGGATAGGAAAAATAAATTCAGAATTGTTTCACATGCTGGCAAGCGGACAAATACCAATATTCTCAACACAAGCACTTTCAGTGTTTCTTTCCACACATTTATTTTACTGAAGTTGAGTAAGGGGAAAAAAAACGAGCAAACAAAAGTCACTCTGCTGCCCGTTTCTCAGTCTGGACATCTTTGTTTAAGCTTTGCCTTGGCTTAAATGAACGAATTAATATTGACAGAAACATCAACTAAGCTAATGAGTTGTTAGTTAAGGCAATAAACATGTCACATTAGAGTCAGCGCAGTAAAGAGGTAATTAGCCCTGGAAAAGCCCTGCTGATTGGAGCTGTTGAGATCCTCTGCTCTTAACCTTTGAGTCCATTATCTAACCCAGGAGTGGTGGCTATGTTAACGGGAACTCGCCAGTAAACAGGAGACCGACTACAGCAGCAAGTCCACAAGCAGAATTCTGGGACGAAAGGGTGCCGGTGTGTTTACTAGAGAGTATTCCACTGAGCGCTGTTAACACAGAGCTCCATGAACATCTGCAACAGGGCTCCTCTGGAGGAGATGTAAATACCAAACAAAGAAAGAAGGCAAATATATTTCCACAGAAATATTTGGGGGCGTATGTATTTTTTTTAACAAAAGGATACACAGCGATGATTAAGTAACATAGGATATGACAAAGGAACAGTCACTTCGGTCACAAAATACTCTCTCTTCTACAAATAAGAATGATCTGATCCTTTCAAGCTAAAGTATATGATACTATTATATGATGAATTTCTATCTAAGGTACAGAAACAATAGAAATTACAGACAAATGAAAATCTTAGATAATTTATATTTGTCTAAGACAAAAAAATGCACACATGCTACTTCCTCTACTTTTGAAATCTGTGTTTGCACGAGATTAGTCTTCAGAGCCGACTGCTCTGTGACACCTATTTTCTTTGGAACCTCACTGATTTTACTGATTTGGCTTTAGGACAATTAGAACTAGCATTTCAAAGACTATGTTGGAAAAAAAAAAAAGCAGATGTTTGGAGAAAAATCACAAATGGGCAGGACAAAAGTCTATACAAGAATTAAAACATAACGTGTTATGTGAATAAAATTCCCATTCTCTAGATTAGTGGATCAATTCTAAAATACAGTCAAAGACCATATTGGAAAATAAAATATGAGACTGCATAATCTTCATATTAACTTCCAAAAAATTAGCAAGCATGTGCTAAGTTTTGACATTCTTCTAATATCACATATGCATAGGTATAAAAGATACTAATATTATATGTACATAAAAATAGATGAAGACTACATTATCAGGAAATATTTCTGTTTCCTTTGGAAACTTGTTTTTCTTTTGAGCTTGAAGGCAAACAAACATGTCATACATTCGAGATAACAATATACGGCCATTCATTTAGTGAGTTTTACTAATTTCATGCCATTTTCTTTTACAAAGGAAGAAAATATTCCATCCTAATTTTGTTATTACATGAGTTTGATGAACAAAATACTTAGATATGCAGCTCCTGCCATGTACATATGTGTGGTGTGTGTGTGCGTGTGCGTGTGTGTGTGTCTGGATGTTAAAAGAGGAGAGACAATGGGACATTTACTACACAGTAAATCAATACATGCTATCTTTTTTTTCAGGCTGAGTAATTTCAAAAGGGACAGGAAGCAATTAGCTGCCTCATACCTTATTGGTTAGTGTACAGCTTTAATATTTTTAAAAATTTCCTCTCAAATATAGCTCCTTTATGCTAAATTTGCAAAATGGCTATATATGGCTTGATTTTAATTAGTTAATTTTCTTATATAATTAAACTTAAATTGAAAAGCAGTTTTTATTTCTGACAAAAATGAAAGAAGTAATATATTTTTGTTATTCTACTATCATTTGACAGTTAAGCACAACCAAAATAATATTCTTCAGTATTTGCTTCTTATATTATATACAGAACATATAAAAATGTCCAAATATTTCTAAATCGTCTAGAAGCAATAAAGAAAAATAAATAAGGCTGTCAAGATATTTTTAAGATTTTACATTCATGTATGGTTTAATCTGATATAATTATTTATATAATAATTTCATGTCCAGGCAGTATATCACAGAACAACAGTGCTTACTCTTTTTTCTACCCTATTGTACTTGAAGGATATGGCGTATTATCAGACCATGTCCTAAAATGGCAGAATTGGGGTATCAGAATTGGAAGAGAGCATAGTACCTTGAGTACAACTCTTAAAAGTCCCCAGAAGACTCAGATATAGTCTTGCACTCCACACTTTGCCCCTGTCCTCCTCCATTCAGGAGGCAAAAGCTACCCTTTTCTCCCCTAGGGATTAAAAATCTATGGACAGTAGTATATACATCAATGAAGTAAGATGTGGATTCTAATCCAAAGCCTACAATTTGATAACAGTTTGATATTGGGTAACTTAAACCGGGTATAAGGTTCCTCATCCAATGAGATAAAATGAGGTGGGGATAACCTATTCCTTGAGTTGACAGGAGTATTAAATGAGATAGGTGTACCACGCCATATTTCTCTTCCTCCACCTTCCTGTATATATTTACAGAGAAACTGTTTCTTAATTATTTTCTTCAATCACAGATATTTATCTGTAAACTATGCTTAAACAATTGATTTTTAAAAAAAGGATTGGACTCCAATCCTTTAGAAATACGATAAAGCATTTTACCACACAGTAAGAAAAAAACAATCTAATGACTGAATGAAGGGAAGGAAAGAGGAAAGAAAAGAAATTATATTTGTTGACTGGTAGGTGGCAGTCTACTTGATAGGTACTCTGCTGAGTGTTTATATTTAGTATTTCATTAATTCTGAAAACAACCTTAGAGTAATACAATATTAGCTTCAATTTTGAAGATGAGAAAAACTGCTTTTCCAAAACCTTAAACCTTTGCACTCTTATGTCCCCCCTCTATGGGGACATTGTAAATCTAGCAAATCACACAGATGTCCCCTCTCAGGGGACATAAAGAGATTACTGGTGATTGTACAGGCCAAACTTAGGCAAGCACACATTTTTTAAAACTATAAGTTTCCTTGAAGTTTTCCATTTAAAAACAATGAAAAACCTCTGTTCCATTTGAAATTTGTCTAGCTTCTGATCGATCAGTTGAGAAGTGGTTTTCAGGAATCATGAGTGTGTCTTTCCATACTGTCTTTGAACAACAGACTGGACAATAAATTACATATTATTAATGTGGGAGGAAGAAAACGAGACTGTGTTGTCTGCTTGAATAAAAAAATAGGAGGAAGATGTCAAACAAATTACTATTGCAAAACATGTATCAATGAACCTGCAATACATGTTGGTGACTGTTTCACATGTGACCACACATTAGAAAAACATAAGATATAAAATTTTGATTTTTTTGTCATAAGTAAGTTCCTCAATGTCCAAAATTATACTATAAACCAAATGTCATTACAATAAAATAATTGGCTCCGATGCTATACTATTTAACATGAAGTGATTCATTTTTCACCATTTCGAAAAAGAGTGTGATCAAGTTGCTGGTGGATGATCTGTGAGATACCTCAGAGTGCAAAGGGCTAAATAACTTACAAAAGACCATACTGTTCATATCGCCACAATAAAGTTTGCTTGACTTGAAATCCACTGGCTGACCATTTTATTATGTACAATGTTTATTTAAAAGTAATAGTGTACGTCATACTCCACATTTAAGATGCTATCTGCAAAGGGATTTTATGCTTAATACTGACAATGAAATACATTGTATTGTCTTCTCCTGATGACCTCAGCAACTCTAAACTAGACTTATAACAATCAAGTAAGTAGTGAATCATTTCAACATGAATGAAAAGTGAAAAACCTAACTGGCAGTGTTTCTCAAAGACGGCAGAAAACGTTCATCTGAATGATCAGCATACATTAACACATAAAAATACACCAGAGAAAGACAAACAAATACTGTAACAACTGGTTTGCCAGCTATCTCTCATTACTCTGGCCTAGTTAAACTGAGAAAGCAATGCTATTTTTCTTTCTCTCAAAATTTGTAGAGGGTGAATCAAATGTGAAGGTAAGATCAATTCTGTTCTAAGACAGTAAATGAGCTTAAGATAAGACCTGTTTCAGTTTATAGAGATAATCTAACTATACGAGCTTAAATGCATGTTTACAGAACTGTATTAGAGAGGCAAGAAAAAACGAGAAAATATACTGCCCACACCCACTGAAAAGCAAATTTCACAGCTATTGGTTGATAGGGTAAAAACTCATTTAGTCCCACATACCACATCGACACATATAGCTGCTGTGACCTCAGTGCTTGTGTTACCCCCCAAATTCACATGTTGAAACTTAACCTCAAGGTGACAGTATTAAAGTAGGGCCTTTGGGAGGTATTAGGTCATGGCCTGAGGAAGAGGCTGGAGGAAGCCTGTCTACCCCCTCCTTCCACCACGTGAGGACTCAGCAAGAGGGTGCCAACGCTAGGCAGTCGTCAAGAAGGACCAACATATGGACTTCGCAGCAACTTGGAGGGATTTAGAGTCAATCATACTCAGTGATCTATCACAGAAACGAAGAACAGAGAACCATGTGTTCTCTGTCGTAAGTGGACCTTGAACAATTATCATAATACTATAAGAAAGGGATTGGTAGTAGTGGGAAACTGCCGGGGGGTGGGGGGGGAGATTGGCAGTTGAGGGAAACTGGAAACTGTCAGGGGAGGGAGGGGCACGCCTCATCAACAAGAGTGCCTGCATAATCAACATTTGCATACCTCACACTGAATTGTACACCCTGTCTTTAAAATTAAAAATTAAAAAGAAAGAAAGAAAGAAAGAACAAGTGTCATGGCAGGTCCAGAAGCCAAAGTTCCTCTCACAAAAATTAGCATTTCTTCTATGGTAACACAAATCTCCATAATAAGTGAGGTTCAAAGTCATTAGTATAAATGTCCTTATTATAATTGTTTTACCCACAACAATACACCCAAGTGCTTACTACACTGTCTAACACTGAAGAAGCACTAAAAACTATCTGTGAAAGGGATAAATTTGATTCATACTCCACTATCACATTTTTGCTATCTATCAAGGTCTCAGTTAAATATTACTTTATTTAGCAAAATAAATAGTTGGTCACTCCAACTATTTTGTTCCTCAATTTCTGTAGCACAACTGGTATATACCATTAAAAAACAAACAAAAACACAGAGTTAGAAAGGTCCAGAATTAAAAGGAACCCGAGAGAAGAGGCGGCAAGATGGCGACCTGGCAACCCGGTGTCTGAAGCCCTCTGCAAGGGAGATCTGCAGTGGGTCTCTGACTCTCGCCCCGGGGAGGCTGGGGACCCCAGCATTGCAGCCTGCTCCTCAGACAGAGCTCGGCCATCGCTATCACTGGAACATCGCAAGGACTGGACAGTTTTACTGCATTGCACTCTCCCGCCGCTGCCGCAGCCCCTCCCCCCACCAGCGCTCCCGCCGCCGCCGCCGCCGCCGCGGCCTCTGGCACGGGTAGCTCATCACAACCCGGCCGGAGGAGATCCACACCAAACCGCTTCAGGGAAGATCTGCTGGGATCGCTGCCACCGCTCCTGCGACGGAGACTGTCCTGCCCACCCGGCGCGGGGCTCCTGTTGCCTGCTCGGAGGCAGGCAGCCATCTTGTTCCTGTCCGGCCCCACCCCCTCTGGGGCGAGCAGATGAGATAGCACCACCTGCTGGCGATTCAAGGTACACACCGAAACGGGAGAAACAACCTTGATAAAGACATAGACCAAACTTCTGAACCGAGGTTATTCTGACTGTCCTTCACAGCAGATCAGGGGAACTGACCCTAACTGCAAACTAATTTACCAGCTTGAAAAAAAAAAAAAAAAAAAAACGAGAAATCAGACCTGAAAGGACATTGGACTTAAACGAAATGTCTCAGAGTGTGCTTCATTGATTCTATTAGTTTAATGACTTAATTCTATTCCTACTGTATTGTTCCCTTTTTTCTCTTTTCCCTTTCCTTTTCTTCTCTTTTATTCTGTCTGTGAACCAGGTCTTTGTATAGAGGAACAGCACACTAATAAGATGGTTGGATAGCTGGTATGCTAGCATCACTATATGTTTTATTTTTGTTTGTATGAGAGTTGGTTCGACTGTAGCGGTGGTCTATTGTTTTTATCTGTTTCAGTATAGGCCTCTCTCTCTATTTGTTGGCACACTCGTTTGTTTCCCCCTTTACTCCTCTATCTCTCCACTCCCCTTTTCAACCCACTATCTGCTCCATTCTCTCCCCTCTGCTAACCACATTTTATTTCAGGGAGTAAACCTACAGCCCCACTGCCCTGGAAAGATTCCAGGGCAGTGGGAAGTGGGTTCCACATTATCCACACGCCTGTCAGCGAATACCAGGACCTGCAGACAGATTTTGAATCACAGCTCTCCCCTTAAGTACATCTCAAAACTGCAAAAAGGACCACCTCCAACCTACAGTGCAACTTCAGAATTGAACAAAGTAAGAGGACGTACATAAAGAATAGGAGATTGAACAAACAGAAGTAAAACCAATCCCTTTACCCCTGAATAACAGAATTAAAGAAGACGGTGACGTGGAGGGAAGGAAAAAGTAAGAAGGGGGAAAAACCGCACAAATGAAGAAAAACCAAAAGAAGAATATAGGTCTTACACAGACCCCTGGGAGATCAGACAATGAGAAAACAGATTCTGGAACACAGACAATGAAGAGTCCCCAGAATGACTGGCTACATGCAACAAACCCAGACATCAAGACATTAATGGAGAGAATTAAAAAAATTGAGGAGAGACAAGAGGAAAATAGGAAGGAGCTGTTGTCAGAAATGACAGCAGTAAAGAATACTGTGATGGAAATGAACAACAGACTAATAAGCATGGAAAGGAGAATCAGCCAAGCCGAAGAAAGAATCTCAGAGCTTGAAGACCAAAACACAGAACTAACCCAAACTGTCAAAAGCATAGAAAAGAAGCTCAAAAAGACAGAACAAAACCTGCAAGAGATGAATGATCACTTCAAGAGACCAAACCTAAGAATAATTGGGCTTCCTGAGGCAGAAAGAGAAACAGAAGCCACACTGGAACAAACATTTCATGAAATCATTCTAGAAAACTTCCCTCATCTCATTAAGGATGAACAAATACAAACACAAGAGATTCAGAGAACCCCTGCAAGACAACAAACGAGAAGACCAACTCCCAGACACATAATAATTCGCCTAAACAAAGTAACTATGAAAGGAAAAATCCTAAAGGCAGCAAGAGAAAAAGGCCAGACTACCTACCAGGGAAAACCAATTAGAATAGCAGCAGATTTATCAACAGAAACCCTTCAGGCCAGGAGAGCCTGGAGCCCTATCTTCAAAGTTCTAAAAGAGAAACAATTTCAACCAAGAATAACCTACCCAGCCAAACTAAGCTTCATTGATGAA
>NW_007115606.1:0-338 GCF_000164805.1 Carlito syrichta
ACCCACCCAGCCACCCATTCTTCCATCCATCTACCCACACATTTACCCAGCCATCCATTCACCCATCCGCCCATCCATCCGCCCACCTACCCACCAGCATCCATCTACACATGCATCCATCCACCCAGCCACCCTTTCATTCATTCATTCAACCATCCATTCACCTATCCGCTAATCCACCCAACCATTCATCCACCACCCATCCGTCAACGGTTCATTCCTCCACCCATCCATCCATCCTCCCATGTACCCACCCATCCATCCATCATCCACCCATCCACCACCCATCCACCCATCTGTGCATCATCCATCCATCACCCATTCATTCACCATCCACC
>NW_007115607.1:0-338 GCF_000164805.1 Carlito syrichta
CCGGGAGCGGCCACTGCACTCCAGTCTGGGCGACAGAGTGAGACACCAACTCAAAACAAAACAAAACAAAAAACCCCAGATCCGTGCATTTTGATGTCAGTTATTCCAGCGATTCCCAACTGTTTTGGCAACAGCGACCGGTTTCAATGGAAGACAATTTTTCTTTTCTTTTTTAAAATATTATATATTTTGTATTTTAAAGTTGTGGGGTAGAGTTAAAGGTTAGGTATACAAGTATTCATTGTGCAGTTACCCTTGTTGATGAGGTGTGCCCCTCCTTCCCCAGACAGATATTGACTACCGTTAATCCCACCTCCCTTCCCCTCCCTGTCCCCCCC
>NW_007115608.1:0-338 GCF_000164805.1 Carlito syrichta
GACAGCCACGGCCTCCTCCGGCTCTCCGCGGTGGCAAAGGTCGAGCGCGCACGGGCGCTGTCGCCCGGAAGCCGCGCGGCTCCAAGGCAGGACGAGAGATCCGCCGGCTGGCCGGACAGGAGAAATACACCTGCAGGAGACCAACGGGCAGGGCGAACCAAGGAGGGGGCAGCAACGCTTACCTGCGCTCCACACGCACCCACAGAAACAAGCAGAGGCCCAGCGCAGGGGCGCACGCCTGTAATCCCAGCACTTTGGGAGGCCGAGGCAGGCGGACTGCTTGAGCCCAAGGAGTTGGAGATCAGCCTGGGCAACTTAGTGAATCTCCTCTCTACCAA
>NW_007115609.1:0-338 GCF_000164805.1 Carlito syrichta
CCAGCAGGTGAGACTCCAACTCAAAAAAAAGAAAAGAAACAAGTTAGGAGAACATTGTAATTGTCTATTCGTTTCTTGTCCTTCTTGGGTTTTTATGGGAGGCTACTTTGGAAAAAATGGGGTATTTGCAGCCAACAAAACTAAGGTTTTGATTATAAAATTTAAAAACAGAAACTATTAAATGGGATCTAGGTTATGCGTTAGATACACAGGTAAGGCCAATTTAGATCATAATGGTGGCGGTGGCGAAGGTGATTGGTAGTGGTGGTGATGGAGATGGTAGTGACAGTGGTGGTGTGGCTGGTGGCGTGGTGGTGGTGGTGACAGTGGTGATGGTA
>NW_007115610.1:0-338 GCF_000164805.1 Carlito syrichta
ATCCACTCACCTCAGCCTCCCAAAGCGCGGGATTACAGGCTGAGCCACCGAGCCCGTCTACAACCAATTTTTAAAAAGTGAAATATACTCATTGTAGAAACTATCAAAATAGTAAAGATGAAAAATACAGACAAGCCTCGGTGGCTCATCCTGTAATCCTGTGATTTGGGAGACCGAGGTGAGTGAATTGCCTGAGTCCGCAGGCTCAAGACCCACCTGGGCAACTTGGCAAGACCTCATCTCTACAATAAATCAAAAAAATTAGCCAGGCGTGGTGACATGCGCCTGTAGTTCTGGCTACTTGGAAGGCTGAGGCGGAAGGATCGCCGGAGCCCAGC
>NW_007115611.1:0-790 GCF_000164805.1 Carlito syrichta
GGGGTGATCCCTGGGGGTACAGAGGCCTTGGGGGTGGGCAGGGGTGTGTCCTGGGGTACAGAGGCCCTAGGGGTGGACAGAAAGAGGCCGCTGGGAGGTGGTGCCGACTGGAGGACTCCAAGGACTCCCACTGCTCTGTGACCAGGGGACTGGGGGCTTCTCCCAGGCCGTTCTTCTCCCTGGCCACACCCCTCCTTGTGCATGGGTCAGAGACCACGGCCAAAGGCGCCCTCTAGTGGTGCCCAGGCAGCGCATCCCAGGGGTGAAGCTGTCGGTGGGACCCTGGTGGCCCCCTCAGGCCCCATAGGGCTCCAGTGGCGAGCAGGGGCGGGTCCTGCTCACCCCTCTGGGCCAGGGCAGGCAAGAGGAGGAGACAGAGGCTCCGGGAACCTGCAGGAGGTGGAGTTGTGGCCAGGTGCCCCCAGCCCTCGGGCCTGGCCTTGGGGACACAGAGGCAGTCAGCGAAGAGGCTTCTCACACTAGCTTCCGGGTGGGGGGAGGGGGCTATGGGGGGCCCTGGCCACCACGTCAGGGGGTGGAGGGGACACCCCAGAGGACCCAGACTATCAGCTCTCCTCCCATGCCCCAGCTTCATAGGGAGCAGGAGTACTCCAGGCGGCATGTGCACAGCCCAACACAGGTCAGCATGTCCTTCGTGGGACTGTCCCGCCACATCCAGCTGCCCTGCGCCCTTCACCTGCGACCACCGCCATGTTCCTCAGGCCTGGTAGGAAAGTTGGGGGCTGAGAGGTTGGAGTGCTGAGCTGTGTGCTCTGAAGGCCCAGAGAGG
>NW_007115611.1:1398-7736 GCF_000164805.1 Carlito syrichta
CGGGAGGGCAGGGAGGGGGCCGCTGGGATGCCACCCAGCCGGGCTGAGGTGCTGGGGGCACGGCCTTAGTTTAGGGCTGGGGCTGCCGCACAGGCCCTTGTGATGAGAGGGGACCTGATCTGTGGGGACTTGGGTCCAGGGTGAGGTGGGCCGGGGACTGGCAGGCAGTGGGCTTGTGCCGGAGGGCGGCTCACCCAGGGTCTCCATGACCACGCGTGGGACCACCTCCTTGAGGACCTCGCAGTTGGTGTGCAGGGCGGGGTTTGAGTTCATCTCCAGCAGCCACACCTGGGCAACACAGCACCTCCCATTTGCCCACCCAGGGCCCACTTGGCCAGCGGAAGGACCTGGACCCATTCAGCCGGGTGACTGCCCGGATCACATCTTCTCTAGGGCCTCAGACCCTCTGGCCTGGGGGCCTCCCTGGGGTTGCAGGTCTGTCCCAGGCCCTGGGAGCTGAGCTTCAAGGACACCCCCACCCCGGGGACTGGTGAGGGCAGGGCGGGGTCTGGCAGCAGTGTCTGCCCGGCCCCGGGCCCTTGAATCCTGCCCAGGGCAGCACCTTGAAGTTCTCATCAACCAGGAAGTCACAGCCGATGAGGTCGAAGTACCCCAGCTTGCACTCGAGCTTGGCTTTGACGGCCCGGAAGCAGTGGGCCATGATCTGCTGCATCCGCTTCTGGAGTGGGCAGGGAGGGCACCCCGCTGTCCCCACAGACCCTGGTGATGCCTCCCAGGCCTGAACAGCCACAGGCATCTCTCTCCTCGCACCCTCCCCTGCACTCGCACAGCCGCACCTCCCACACTCCACCTCCCACACTCCGGCACACTCCGTCACAGCTCACAGCCAGAAATTCAGTCAACCAACAAAGGACTCCTACTGGGCCGCAGGCACTGGAGACACAAGAGCCAAGAAGTTTGCCAGAAGCCTCTGCCCCTCAGCTCACTCGTGGCAGGAGAGATGGCACACGTGGGTTACGCAGAGCCGGGAGTCTTGGTGAGGACTCACATGCTCCAGTGAGTTTCATCCCCTGCTGCTCAGCTCAGTGGCAGCTTCAAAAGAAACCGGCCTGCACCCCCATACCAGGTCTGCAGGACAGACCACTTGTCTGACAATTCCCTGGAAAGCCCCACTGGAAAGGACTGCAGTAGGAGGACTCTGTCTCACCCAACAGAGAATATCAGTGAAGACACAGAAATTATAATAGGGAACCGATGTAAATTCTGGAGCTGAAAAGTATCACTGAAATAGGAAATTCACTAGAAGGGCTCAACAGCCGTTTTGAGTTATTTGAAGCTAGGTCAATCGAGATGATTTAATCTGAGGAACAGAAAGAAAAAGGAAGGGGGAAGCCTCAAAGACCTCAAAGACCTGTGGGTGGGATATCGGCAAGTGGACCAACAGTTGCATAATGGAAGTCCCAGAAGCCTAGGAGAGAAAGGAGCAGATAGAATACTTGATGAAACAACGGCAGAAAACTTCCCAGTTTGATGAAAACATTAATCTACACATTCAAGAAGCTCAATAAACTCAAAGCAGGGTAAACTCAGAGAATCATCACCTCATAAACCAACTTTCCAAAGACAAAAACAGCGGATACCGAAATCACCACAATCACTAGCCAGTTGATTATCAGAACCAGGAGACCAGAAGGCGATGGGCAACATATTAAAATGGCTGAAAGGCCAGGCTTGGTGGCTCAGCCTGTAATCCCAGCACTTTGGGAGGTGGAGGCAAGAGGATTGCCTGAGCTTAGGAGTTCGAGACCAGCCTGGGCAACTTGGTGAGGCCTTGTCTCTACAATAAATAAAAAAATTAGCCGAGCGTGGTAGTGTGCACCTGCAGTTCTGGCTACTTAAAAGGCTGAGGGGGAAGGATCACCTGAGCCCAGCAGGTGGAGGCTGTGGTGGCCATGAGCGTGCCATTGCATTCCAGCTTGGGTGACAGAGCGAGACTCCAACTCAAAAAATAAATAAATAATAAAATAAAACGGCTGAAAGTAAAATGAAGGAGAAATTAAGGCATCACCAGATAAAAAAACAGGGGCAGACCTTCCTGAAAGTTCTTCAGGCTGAAATGCAAGGACACTGGACAGTCACTGGAATTCACAGAAAGAGCCCCAGTAAAAGTAATTACATAATCGAATATAAAAGATAGCATAGTTTTTTTGGGTTTTTTTTTTTGCCGCTGGACGCGATGCAGTGGGTCATGCCTGTAATCGCAGCACTTTAGGAGGCTGAAGTGGGAGGAGCGCTTGAGCCCAGGAGTCCAAAGTTTGAGACCAGCCTGTGCAACATAGTGAGACTATTTCTTTCTTTTTTTTTTTTTTTAGATTGGAAAATATAGTTTATTTAGAAAGTAAATTGAGGCTAGGCTTGGTGGCTTAGCCTGTAATCCCAGCACTTCGGGAGGTGAGTGGATTGCCAGAGCCTGCGGGTTCGAGACCCACCTGGGCAACTTGGCGAGACCTCATCTCTACAATAAACCAAAAAATTAGCCGGGCGTGGTAGCGCGTGCCTGTAGTTCCAGCTATTTGGAAGGCTGAGGCAGATGGATCGCCAGAGCCCAGCAGGTCGAGGCTGCGGTGGCTGGGAGCAGCCACTGCACTCCAGTCTGGGTGACAGAGTGAGACTCCAACTAAAAACAAACAAACAAACAAACAAACAAAAAAAGAAAGTAAATTGAGAGAGAGAAAGAGGAGATTCATCTCCCCAAGGTAGGAGAGAGGGCCAAAGCCAGGAAACATGGCCTGGCCACAGCTCAAAGAGCACGTGGCCATACCATAGCTTAGCAAGGCCATGGCCATGAGACTTCATTTCTAAAAAATAATAAAAGATCTTAATAGACCTATAACAAGAAAAGATAGCCGGGCTCGGTGGCTCAGCCTGTAATCCCAGCTTTGGGAGGCTGAGGTGAGTGGATTGCCTGAGCCCGCAGGTTCGAGACCCACCTGGGCAACTTGGCGAGACCTCATCTCTACAATAAATTAAAAAAAAAACTAGCCAGGTGTGGTAGCGCGCGCCTGTAGTTCCAGCGGAAGGATCGCCGGAGCCCAGCAGGTCGAGGCTGCGGTGGCCGAGAGCGGCCACTGCACTCCAGTCTGGGTGACAGAGTGAGACTCCAACTCAAAAAAAAAAAAAAAGAAAAGAAAAGATTGCGGTAGTGGTGATGGTGGCGGTAGTAATAATAATAATAATAATAATAATAAATTTCCCCATGAAGAAAAACTCAGATGGCTTCATTGGTAAATTATTCTAAACATTTAGAGAATGAACACCAATCCTTCATGAACCCTCCAAAAAGAGAAGAGGAGGGAACGCATCCTAACTCATGCATTGCGGCAAAACCATACATAGGCTTACAGAAAAAGAATGCCAGGGAACAGCATGGCCTGCGGGCACATACACAAGGCCTCAGCAAAACCTGACACGCCAAATCAACAGCTCACCAAAATGATGTTACATCATCACCAAGCAGGAGCCATCCCTGAATGCAAGGGCAGTTCAGCACACAAGAGTTAATCGGAGCAATATGACCCATCACTAGAATGAAGGACAAAGAAGACAAGACTGGCCAGGCTTGGTGGCTCAGCCTGTAATCCCAGCACTTTGGGAGGTTGAGGTGAGTGGATTGTCTGAGTCCGCGAGTTCAAGACCACTTGGGCAACTTGGCCAGACCTCGTCTCTACAATAAATCAAAAAATTAGCCAGGCGTAGTAGCATGCGCTTGTAGTTCTGGCTACTTGCAAGGCTAAGGCAGAAGGGTCACCTGAGCCCGAGGCTGTGGTGACCGTGAGCAGCGTGCCAACGCACTCCAGCCTGGGCAACAGTGAGAGACTCCGACTCAAAAAAAAAAGATGATCTTTATATAGGATCACCACCCCTGCCGGCCAGGATGAATAAAACTCTGTTACCCTCGGTCCTGGGTGGGTGACCCTGCTCTTCCTGCTGCTGGGCCTGTGGGGGCTTCTGGGATGCTCAGAGGCATGTGGAGAGCTTCCAACTCACAGGCACACGCTGTCGTGCAGTTGCCACACATGCCAAGGAAGCATGATGCGGGCTGGCCTAGCCAGGGTGGAAACCCCGCCACGTGTCACACATATAACACAGACACACAGCTCAGTCGCCACAGACACACACATCACACATAGACACGCAACACAATACACATACACTGTGTCACACGCATGCCCGACACAGACATGCATGCTGTGTCACCCCCCCAACCCTCCCCCTCGCCCCACACAGTGGGAGGGCTTTTAGCTGCTGGCCCCACCTCATACCCCCACCCACCGTGAAGGTAGTGAAGACCCAGTCTCTGGGGAGGCCCCGGGCCTTCTGGAACTTGTCGTTGATGTGACGGTTCAGGCGGTCCATGCTCCACACCGTGTCCTCTTTGAGCAGCATGTACAAGGGGCTCTTCTTCTGCATGAACTGGGGCAGGTGCTGGGCTGCAGACCTGGATGCCGAGATCCGGCCTGCATGGAGGCCTGGAGAGAGCCTCGCCCTCACCCACCTCTCCTACAGACACCCACATCCCACAGCTACCTGCGGAGACCTTCCTGCAGACCCCTGCATCCTGCAGGCACCTACATCCTACAAGCCCCCTGGGCCCAAGGCCCCCACAGACCCTGGTGGAAGACCCCTGCCCAGACAAGGTCCATCAAGACCCTTCCCCAGAGACCCCTGCCCACAGGATCCCTCCACTGAGGACCCTGCAGAGCCTCTGGGCTCCCATCCCACCCATGCCCACCTCTGTACACCCAGTGGGAGCCAAGGAGGAGGCTGCAGGGCTCTGTCATTTCACGGGACATCTGGGCCCTGCCATGCCCTTCTGCCATGGCTGACAGTGAGATGGCAGAGGCAGTGCTGACTGCAGGCAGGGCAGCCCAGGCCACTTCCCGACCCGGGCCACCTCCAGGCCCAGGCCACCTCCCGGCCCGGGCCACCTCCTGGCCTGGGCCCCCTCCAAGGCTAAGCCATGTCTACAGGAGGACCCTCCCAGCTCCCAGATAGGGGAGCAGCCTCTGACCTCATCCTGAGGCTGCAGAGACCCTCGCCTGTGGAGACTCTCACCTGGTTGGTCAAGTGGCCACTGAGGTTGCTGGAGTGGGGGTCGTAGAGGCTTAGGGTGAGGCGGGCATAGCCATGGCCAAAGAAGACCATGTAGGGCATGGCACAGGCGATGAGGAGGTAGGCCCGCACATCAAACTTCCTCCCGTCGAGTAGCAGTGGGTTTTGGATGTACCTGGGGGCATTGGCTGGGGCTGTGGGGACTGAGCTACAGGGCCTGTGTCCTCACCTCCCGGGCCAGGCCCTGTCCTGGGCATCCCGCACTGTCCTGGGGTTGACCTCTGGCCGTGCACGACGCCCGGGAGACGTGTCAGCCACACAGGCCAGGGAGTTGAGATGGGCCTGGCACCTGGGTCTCAGCCCAGGATGTATCGGGGCGCCCGAGGGTGCAGCCTCGCCAGGAGCCGGAGGACAGGAGCGGATCGCCCTGCAGGGAGGGCTGGAGGAGGAAGGTGGAGGAAAGTGGCCAATAGGGTGGGTGGCTCTGGGGAAGAAGGGAGGGAACACACCAGGTGTTTAGGCCCAGGGTGGCTGGAGTGGCCGGCGGAAGGGGAAGGAGACGGACAGCATCCTGGCCAGCACAGCTCCACAGAGGGAGAGAGTAAAGTAGAAGGGGCCTTTCTGAGGCCAGACTGCACTCCCCTGTGCACCCCTGCGAAGGTCAAGGGACCCAGCCAGGAGGTAGCCTGGGCAGGGGAATGGTTAGCTGGCTGCAGGCCAGAAGGCTGCCACTGGCTGCTGGGTTGGGCATGGGGCTGGCGAGCAACGGGGCCCACCAAGGCCAGGCCGCCTGCGGAACCACCTGACTGAGGCGTCCCTGCCCCCACCCACCCAGAGCCTGTTTCCAGGGGCTGGAGGGGAGACCCGCTTTTCTGCGGCTCCCGCAGGATGTGACACCTTCCCCCTCCTGGCCACAGAGGGACCCGGCTTGGGTCTGCACCCGGCAGCTCAGGTGGCGCAGGGGGCGGCTCTCCGCCACCACAGGCTGCTGACGACCAAGGGCCCTCACAGCAGCCGCCCGTCTGGCCCCCAGGCCCTGCCCTCTGGCCCACGCCCACACCTCTGTACCACCCGAGCCTGCGGCCCTCGGAGCGGCATCTTGCGGAAGGCGGGGTCGCCCTCGCGGCTCTGGGTCTTGGCCTGCAGGGCGGCGACGTCCTCCCGACGCCTGAGCAGAAAGATGCCTTTGCCCTGGTTGGAGGCCGTGGGCTTGCAGATCCACGTCTGCGCTTCTGCAGAGAGAGCGCCTGCGCCGCTGGCCTCGC
>NW_007115611.1:8068-9575 GCF_000164805.1 Carlito syrichta
GGCCTGACCCGGCCCCCACCCTGGCCACGCCCCTCCACTCTCGGACCCTTCTATACCTGGCCCCTCCTCCCCGCACTTTTGCCCGGGGCCATTCTCTCCCAGCATCCCGTGCCTGGCCCCACCCTGCCCTGGCCCTGCCCCTCCACTGCTGGACCCTGCCCTGCCTGGCCCCCCTCTTGTCTCGGTCCTTCGTCCTTCCTCTCCCAGCCCTAGAGCCTCCAACGCCTGGCCCTGCCCATGCCCTAGCCTCACCCCTGCTGGACTACTGGAACCTTCCATGCCTGGCCCCATCCATCCACCACTGCACCCTCCCGCTCCTGGGCCCGCGGCTGTCCTGGCCCCACCCCCCCACGACCAGACCTCTCGGGGCTGACCCTCCTAGCTCATGGCCTCCTAAGGCCCCCCCAAGACCTGCGTCTCCCCTTGGCCACCCGCAGCCCCTACCACTCCCTTCAGGTCCGACCTTGGCACTGCCCTGACCACTTACTCTGGCCGCACCTCCACCTCGTCCACCAGGCCCTTGCCAGACCTGGCGCCACTCGTACCCTCCTGGACCACCTGACCTCCTCCAAAGATTCTAGCCCTGCCCTGGCCACGCCCCCACTTCATCATACCCCCCAAGAACTGCTGGCCTTCTCCAGCGGCCTCACCATCAAACAGGGTGAAGAAGGCTTCTCTCTCCTCCCTGATGTCCAGACGGTAGGTCTCTGGGAAAAATTCTTCCATTCTCAAGACCCTGGGAAGCAGGAGGTGGGGAGGATGCAAGGACTGTCCCTTGCCCCAGGCTTGCCCAGGGCGGGCTGGAGGGAGCACTGGACTGGGAAGCCATGTGGGGCCCGGGGACCCCTGTAGCTTTTGGGTTCCCCCAGCTGTGTCCTCCACAGAGCCTTTGCTCTTTCTGTTCCCTCACCATCGCCACTCTTCTGCAGGCTCTCCTACATCTGGCCTCCGCCGGCCTTCTGACTGCTGGACCCTCACCCTGGCCCTCCCACTGCTCCTTCTCTCATGCGAGTTCTTGCAGCCCCAACTGGCTCAGCCTGTGTCCCCAGTGCCAGGATGGGGCCCGCGTGCCACAGGGGGGAGCATGGGTCCCTGAGTGCCAGGACGATGCCCACATTCTGCAGGGGTCAGCTTGGACCCCGAGTGCCGGGACGGTGCCCACACACAGCAGGGTCAGCATGGACCCGAGTGCAGGGAGGGTGCCTGCACGCTGCGGGGGCAGCATGGGCCCCTGAGTGCCTCTGGCCCCCGTTCATACTCTCTTTGGCGTGGAAGCTTCTCTTCCAGGTCATTCTTCGATTCAGGTCTGAGTGGCCCCTCCAAACTGGCATGCCTACCTCTGGGGTTGGCTGGCACCTGGGAAGTCTTCAAAGCTGCATGCTGCACTCTTTCCAAACCTGCAGCCAGGGCAAAGGGCCTGGCCTGAGTGTTTGGAGAGTGAACTGGTGGGGATGGGGGCTGAGAAGTGAAGGGATGGAGGGGCGGAGGTTGAGGGGGAGGAACAGGG
>NW_007115611.1:10406-18802 GCF_000164805.1 Carlito syrichta
GTGGGGGGTTGGGGGGGCTGATGCACAGGGAGCAGGAGCCTAGGCGGGCGGGTGGCTTACTTGACTTGGGGGCACGGCGGCCTGCTGACCTTCCTGGTGACCCGCGAGTAGCCCCTTAGGATGCTGAGCAGCCCGATCTTCGTGGTGAGGAGCTTGTTGTTGGGGAGCTGGAACAGCAGCTGCTCTCCTGGGGGCGGAGCCCGGGTCACGTGTGGACAGGCCCCGTGGATGGCATCGGGAGTGGATGGCCCCGCATGTGGCTGGGCCGTGTGGACAGCACCACGTGTGGATGGCATCCTATGTGGGCAGGGCCGTGAGGATGGGGTCATGTTGGCAGGGCTGTGTGGTCAAGGCTGTGTGGGGCATGTGGAGTGCCCACGTGTGCTTGGCACCGCGTGTGGACTGCGTCCAAGGAACTTGGCCCACGCCTCCACTCATCTTCCACTGCCCGCAGGCCGGTGCCCCTCTGCTGCCATCCAGGAGGTCCCAAAGGCTGTGGGATGCAGCTCACCGCCTGGCAGCAGCCCCGCCCACCTACCTTCCCGGAAGCGGCGGTAGCTGTCCTGGCACTTGACCTCGCACCACTTGAGCATGTAGTCCTCGCGGCGGCTGTCCTGGATGCGCTGCCAGCCCTTGCTCTGGCAGTAGGAGCTGATTCTGCAGGCGGAGGTGGCGGTGACCCGAGGGGGGTCCCAGAGAGAGGCCGGCCGGGCCGGGGCTGGGACTGGGCGTGCCCGCCCCACTCACACTGCAGCCCCGTTGGTGCCTCCGATGTAGAAGAAGGGGCCCTGCTGGGTGCTCCCCTCCAGGACGGTGGCGGAGGGCCTGGCGGTGTTGGTGGTGTCAGGGTCTGCAGGCGGGCAGGTGGGAGGGAGCCCAGGGGGTCCTGGTGTGGCAGAGACTCTCCCTGCCACCCCCAGCCCCAGCTGGCAGCCCCCACCTGCGTCGGGGTCCTGCTGGCTCGGCTGATGAAGGAACCCCTCCTCCTGGCTGCTCCCCATGGGTCTCTGCCAGGTCCAGCCTGGAAGGGGGTGGAGCCCACTGGGTGGGTGGGGAGCTGCCCACTGGCCCGGCCCATCTCATTTCTGGCTGCTCCCGGTGTCACTCAACCCATCTGGGCCCCAGACTCAGGCCTGACCAGGACCCTGGTCGGTCACACTGGGAGTGGGAACACTGCCACCCTCTAGGCAGACAGGGCCCCGGTGGGGTGGGGGGCTCAGGCAGGGGTGAGGAGAGCAGCCCACCCTCCCCTCCTCACCACAGGGCAGCGGCTCTGTAAGGGACTGGGGCTGGGGCAAACGTCATGCGGGGAACACTAGCTCAGTGGTCACAATGTCCATGATGACGTCATGGGTGACCCAAGGGGCAGTTGTCAGGCAGGGCAGGTGAGCGGCCTCCCTGCTTGGGGCTGGCAGGGGCAGAGCCTGCCACGGCTGCCATGGGGTGGTGCCAGAAGGGAGAGCCCGGGGCCATGGAGGATGGTGCCAGCCCCCTGTGCCCACAGAGCCGGGCTGTGCTCAGTTGGGCTGGCCATGCCCTCAACAGCGCCTGGTCTCCCTGCCAGCTGAGCATGGCCTCGGGGGTCCTGCCCCTTCCCTGTGAGACCAGCTTCCTTGGGGGATGTCTCAGTACCCAGGGACCCTGGCTTGGGGGAGGGAGGAGCCAGTCCTGGGTTGCTTCCTATTCACCTGGTGCTTGGGCGTGGCACTGCCACAGCCTTAGCCACTTGCCCCGCTTGGAGCTGACTTGGGTCCGAGTGGGCGGTCCCCGGCAGTGGAAGAACTGGGCCCAGCGGCAGGCCACCGGCACTGGGGCGCCAGGCCAAGGGCCCCATGGGGAAGACGCCACCCCCATCCCTCTGCGGGTCCACCTAGCAGCCCAAGGACCCAGTCCTGGGGTGGGGCACATGGTCAGGCCCACCCGGCCCGGGGAAGGCCACCTCCCCAGGTCCTGGATGCAACCCTCGGCACGCGGCCGGCCCTTGTCTGCGCAGTGGCTGTGGGGCCTGGTGCCACGTGGGAGTGAGGCCATCTCTGCATCCTGCTTCTGCCGGGCGAGTCCTCTCTGGCTGGGACTGTCCCTTGGGCCTCACTGAACACGGCCTGGGTGCCGGCTGCAAGGAAGGCAACTGTCAGGCCTGCTGGTACCCGCTTGGAAGGTGGAGTGCCACACGCGTCCTGACCTGGGCAGGCGTCTCCCTTTCCCTCTGCTGATGGTGGAGTCCAGGGCTGGGTGTGGCTACCTGGCACCTGCTGTCCGGGCCTCTCTGTGGCTGCTGGCCATGCCTCCCCCAGGCTGGTGCCCCCCCTACACCTTCCTGTGTGACTGCTTTGGACCATCTCAGGAACGTCTAGCCAGTCCCTTGGCAGGACCGTCTGCCTCCGTGTCAAGCAAACAAACCCCTGCTGGGCTGCTTGAGAAGTGGGACTTTCCACAGGTTTAACAGAAACTCCGGGAGACTGGGAGCTTGGGGCAGGTGCCAGACAGGACCGGGGCAGGTCTGAGCCCCAGGTCAGGCAGAACTTCTCCAAAGAGGAAGAGCCTGTGGGAAACAAATCCACCAGGCACCCAAGAGATACCAGTGTCAGTGCAGTGGCTGCTGCAGCTGGATGAGACCCTGGTGTCTGTCCCTGCCCCACCCAGAGATGTAGACAACGAACGAACCCCCACCTGGACAGTGAGGAACACCGAAGGCTCTCCACACAGTCGTTGGAGCCCAGCTGGGCTGGGCACTTGTGAAAGAAGCCACCCTCCCTCCCCCGAGGCTCCCCTCCCAGGACAGGAGGACTCCTTGGGGGAGGCTAGGGAGGGAGCCTGCAGAGAGAATGAGACAGGCGTGTGTGTGTGTGTGTGTGTGTGTGTGTGTGTGTGTGTGTGTGTGGGGTGTGACTCCACACTGACTGGGAACCAGCCCCTTCCTACTGGTTCCAGCAAAATCTTACTGGGGTTAGGGGACCCCAAGTTACTGACTCACATTGTCATCCCACAGCCAAGGGCCTGGACACAGACATCAGGGGGCTCACTGGTGTGAGCAGGAAAGTGACACACAGCAACACACATATGCACAGACACACCTACACACAGATCCACAGATACAAACAGACACACCTCAACACAGCCACACAGCTGGCACCCTGGCTGTTCTGTGGCTCTGAGAGAGAGTTCAAACCTCTTAACCCAAAGAACTGGACACACCTCAACACAGACGCACAGACACCTGCACATGGACAGACAACACACAGACACATGGATACACCTGGAAACACACAGACACACCTAGAAATGCAAAGACACACACCTAGATACAGACACATAAATATTCAGACACACCTAGGCATGCAGAGATACACTTAGACACACAGATATACACAAATACAGCTAGACAAACACAGACATGCCTAGACAGAGAGACAGATACACTGGAACACACATGCACCAGCACATGGACAGACACACGGACACATTTACGCGTGGACAGACACATGCACTGGCACACATGACAGAAGCAGACGGGGGAGAAGGGATGACCAGAAGGTGAAGGAGGCCAGTCCCCAGGGTGCGTGGGGGGGATGATGCTGCCCCCGGAAGAGCTGCGCACTTTAAAACAAGCAAACTGGCCGGGCTCAGTGGCTCAGCCTGTCATTCCGCGCCTTTGGGAGGCTGAGGTGAGTGGATTGCCTGAGCCTGCGGGTTCGAGACCCGCCTGGGCAGGCGAGACCTCATCTCTACAATAAAATCAAAAAATTAGCCAGGTGTGTTAGCGTGCACCTGTAATTCCGGCTACTCGGAAGGCTGAGGCAGAAGGATCCCCGGAGCCCAGCAGGTCGAGGCTGCGGTGGCCGGGAGCGGCCACTGCACTCCAGTCTGGGCGATAGAGTGAGACTCCAACTCAAAAAAAACAAAAAAACAAGCAAATTGGGGGCGACAGAGTAAGACTCCAACTCAGAACAAGTTATTAATGAATGATAAGTAAAATTAAAAAAAAAAACCAAAAAAGCAAAACAAAAAAAACAAGCAATTTGGGGCGACAGAGTAACACTCCAACTCAGAACAAGTTATTAATGAATGATAAGTAAAATAAAAAAAGAAAACCAAAAAAGCAAAACAAAAAAACGAGCAAAATGGAGCGTGGACAAGCTGCTGGGACCCAGATGTCCAGCACAAGGGCTGGAGTCCACACCAAGACTTGCCCAGAACACCTCCACCTCTTGGGCCCGCTGGGGCCATGGGGCTTCTGAGGGACTCTTGTGTGACAGAAGAAACATCTACAAGTGGCAGGAGAGGGCGCCAGCCCCGTGAGAGCCCCAGAGAGCCTGAGGAGGGAGACACCTTCCCACCACTCCCAGGTACCCTTGAGGCCACCGCAGCCCTGCAGCCTTCTGGGGGACCCTTGGGCCCAGCACAGGGGATCCCAGGAGCTCTGCATCCGGTCAGCCCAGGGGAGGTGGAAAATGTCTGGAGACGTCCTGCAGGGAAGGACGCCACAGGAGGGAGGCCACTGCCGTGTCCTGGTAGCTGGCCTGATGCCTCCAGCTGGGCGGGGCTGCCGTGAAGATGCAATTTCTGCCCAGCACCAGGACATGATAGGTCCGCCAGAGGCTGGTAAGGACGGTGCTGGGGACATCCCAGAGCAAAGGCAGAAAGCAAGGCCACCGTCAATGCCAGGGAAAACAAAAAGATGCCAACACCCTGGGCGGCCACGTGGCCAGGCATGAGCGTTAGTTGTGCGGCATGGCCCTGTGCACACACAGGGTTGACAGTCATTAGAAGGTCCCACAGAAGTGTAAGGCTCAAGAAAAACAGTCCCCCACCCGGAAACCCTGTGGCCACAGCAGAAGCAGCGTCTGGAAGAGGCAGCGGGTGGGAGGGTGTGCCTTTCATTCTCATGCTTTGTGTGACTTTCTTTACTTTGTGTATTTATGTTCACCAAGACCTAAATAGGCCGCGAGTTACTTTCTTGTGTCATTCAAATGCACAAAGATGTTTCGAGGTCCAGCCACGTGGGGGTCAACAGCGTCCCCTGTGTCCAGAGGCCTGCGCCCGGGGCCCCGAAGGTTGTGATTCCTCCCTGCAGTGGCCTGGCAGAGGGTCGCAGCTGTAAAGTCAATTTTGAAATAACCTTTTTACCTGGTCAGATAAAAAACCCGGCAGGCAGCGCCCGATGTGATGAGCAGAAGATGCTCTCAAACCTGAAAAAATCACCCGAGAAGATGGCCACCGTCAGAGTCCTCCCATGGGTTCCCCCAAAAGACAAGTTTGGAAGCATGGGCCCTGGCGGGTACTGCCATGGTTGGAAAACTGCCACGTCATGGCCTTCTGGGGATGCGGGTCCTGCTGGAGCTGCCCTTCTGGGACCGGTTCTGGGGAGACAGACCTGGTCCCAGGCTGAGCGGCTGGTCCTGGGAAGCACCCAGTCCCCCGAGCACGCATGGCCTGTTTTGGGGGTCCTGCCTCTCACATGGTGGCATGTGGCCTCTGCAGAGAGGCCAGCCTTTGCCCAGCCCCCGCAGGTCCTGTCCAGTCCCTGCCCTCCTGTTCCTCGGCAGCATCCGAGAGGACCCCCAGGGAGGGGTGCAGGAGGGTAGGGCACCCTGCAGGTGGCCGTCAGTGCCTCTTACCTGCCCCGCGAGGGCACGGGGAAGCAACAGTGGCAACTGGGCGACTGTTTCCCGGCAACTGTCTCCAGGCAGCCTGATCCCTCCGGAGCCCAGAGGTAAACAGGGTTTGAGGTAACTGGGAAGGGGCTGGGGTCTGTGCCAAAGGGCTGTGGCCGGAAGTGGGGCAGAGGTGGGTCAAGGGATCTGGGCCACTGGAAGCTGGGGGCAACTGAGGCTGGAGGGGGCCACTCGTGCACAGCCCCCCTTTCTGCTGGGCCTGAGCCTGGGGTCACTGCCCCTCCTCAGGACCTTCCCAGGTGGTCTCTGAGCCATCCCTTGGGCCCGATCTGCGCCCTGCGCCCCACCGCTTGGCCCCTACCTGCAAGGTGTGGTCCCTGGGAGCGGTTTGCTGAATAAAGAGCACATTGGCCAGGTACGGTGGCTCACACCTGTAGTCCCAGCGCTCTGGGAGGCTGTGGCAGGAAGATTGTCTGAGGCCAGGAGGAATTGGAGGCTGCAGTGAGCCATGATTGTGCCACTGCAATCCAGCCTGGGTGACAGAGGACCCAGTATCTGAAAAAAATACAAAGAAGTTTTAATCCCAGCATTTTGGGAGGCCGAGGCAGGAGGATCGCCTGAGTCCAGGGGTTTGAGACCAGCCTAGACAACTTGGTGAGATCTCATCTCTACAATAAATTAAAAAGAAAATTAAAGCCGGGCTCAGTGGCCCAGCCTGTAATCCCGTGCTTTGGGAGGCTGAGGTGAGTGTATTGCCTGAGCCCGCGGGTTCGAGACCCACCTGGGCAACTTGGCGAGACTTCATCTCTACAACAAATCAAAAATCAACTGGGCGTGGTAGCGTGTGCCTGTAATTCTGGTTACTTGGAAGGCTGAGGCGGAAGGATCGCTGGAGCCCAGCAAGTCGAGGCTGCCGTGGCCAGGAGCGGCCACTGCACTCCAGTCTGGGCGACAGAGTGAGACTCCAACTCAAAAAACAAACAAACAAAAAATTAGGCTGAGGCAGAGGGATCGCCTGAGCCTAGCAGGTCTAGGCTGTGGTGGCCGTAAGCATGCCATGGCACTCAGGCGACAGAGTGAGACTCAAAAAAAAAAAAAACTTTAAAAAGAGCTAATGACTTCTGGGTGTTGTCAGTGTTTCTCTCGCTAAATCCCTTCTTCCTGTGTCCTGCGTCTTGCCTGCAAACAGAAATGTGACTCAGCGAGGATGGCAGAGGGGCTCATGTCTGGCTCTGGGAGGCAGGGCCTCAGGGCCTGGCCACAAGCTTACAGGGTGAAGTCTGACCCCTGCTTCAGGAGGAGCCTTGGCCACCAGCCATGTGTCCCTCCATGTCTTTCACAACCTTTCATGGGTACCCAGGGTCTCTCGGGGTTCCCTTGCTGGGGGCTGAGTGGTGATCTCAAAAGACCCAACCATGTCCTAAACCCCAAAGTCTTGATTGAGGTCTTATTTGGAAGGGTCTTTGCAGATGTGGTAAGTCAGGATCTCAGGTGAGAGTCCTGGCTCGCCCAGGTGGCTCTAAATCCAATGACCAGTGTCCCCACAAGAGAGAGGCTGTGCGACCAGGGGCAGAGACAGATGGAGCAGCTGCAGCTAAGGGACCCAGGACTGGGAAAGGCAGACTGGCCTCCCCTTGGCCCTGAGGGCAAGGCCCATGCCTTGATTCTGGCCTCTTGGCATCCAGACTTCTAGACCCACTGGGTATGACATGAACGTGGCCTTGATGAGTGCTCCTGCCTGGGGCGTCCCCCGCAGGGCCAGGCACTCCCACTCCTGAGGATGTAACCCTGAGGCGTGGCTGGAGGAGGAGCCGTCTGCCACTCTGGAGCCTCTGGAGGGGAGTGGCCACTCCTGGAGGGCTGGGGTTTCTGACCTTCCCTGTGTCTGTAGTGGGGGGTGGGGGGAAGGTGGCACCCAGCTCCCCCCTGTGTTGTTATAGCAGTTTCAGGGTCCAGACAGGTCCAGGAGACCCTCTGCCCTGCACCCACAGGTTGGCCTGACAGGTAGTGGCTGCGGGTGGGCCAGGCAGGAAGCCCCTGCCCCAGGCCCTGGATGGGGGATTGGAGCTAATGGTCCCCAACCTGGGCCTGGGCACCGGCATCAGGGGGCTCATCAGTGTGAGCAGGAAAGGAACACACAGACAGACCCATAGATATACACGGACACACCTCAACACACAGCTGGCACCCTGGCTGTTCTGTGGCTCTGAGAGTTTGAACCTTTTAACTCAAAGAACTGGAGGGTGTGGTGGCCCTCTGTATGTCTGCAGCCTCCCTCAGGGCAGGTGGGCCGTGGAGGCCTGGGGCTGTGAGTGTGACTGGCCTATTTCGGGGTGGGCCAGCCTCACAGGGTTAGGTGGAGTGGGGGTCCCAGCAGCCCCCTGTGGCCATGGGAGTCTGCAGGTAGCCTGCCCCACCCCTCATGGGAGTTGGCCCCCTTGCCCACTGAACCTAGGCTGTCCTGGGCAAAGGCAGGGATGTTGTGGACGACTGGAGCAGAAGCCCTCTTCATTGGCCCCAATGGCCCCCAGCCAGTCCCTCTGCTTGGCTCCTTTTGGTCTGCACCATCCCCTCTTGGTCATCTGCTCAGGGATCCCTCCCAGACTCTGCCTGCGGGAAAGACCGTCCCTGGGGCTTCCTTCAGGACGGGCCACCCTCATCACTGTGGCATCCCAGCATCCCGGCAGGGCCTTTCTCCTCCTCCCAGTGTCTAGATCTGAGCTGGCCACAAAGAGTCAAGAGGGAAGAGGAGGGAGGGAGAGACAGAGAAGGGGAGGGGAG
>NW_007115611.1:19165-20007 GCF_000164805.1 Carlito syrichta
GAGGGGTGCCTCCCAGGAGCACCCAGCGCTGGCCCCTCGGGTGGGCTGTGGCATCTGGCCTGGTGGGTTCTCTGAGCTGGGGTCAGCGCACGGTGTGGCAGACTCAGGAGATGGTCTGCGTATGAATTCACGAGTCACACGGTTTGTTGCCACTTGGAGCTGTTCTTTTTATTCTCCGGGTTTACAGGGGAAAGTCGGAACACGGGTCTGGAGGGGCATGATGTCACACTCGGGGGACAAGCCAGGGTTTTGCCCTGCTCAGGCAGCAAGGGTGTGTGGGATCCTTTCCAGGCCGGCTCTGCAGGGCCGGCTGCTGCTCTTGGGGGAAGAAAGGGCTCTGGGCAGCCCAGGCTGGGGGCTCGGCATGTGGGGTCTGACGTGGGGACAGCTCCGATGACGCCTCAATAAACCTCGTGGTAGAGGGCAGGCCACCTGCGGGGCTGTGGCCTACAAGCACCTGGGCATCTGCCCTGCCCCCGAGCGTTGGAGATGGCCTGTGGAGTCCCGTTGGGAGGGAGAGGGGTGACCTGTGTCCTGCTCTTGCCCGCTGGGCCGTGGCTCAGGGCCTTCCCTTGGCCCCTTCCAGAGGTCCCTGCTTCTGCCTGGGGTGGGGGAGAAGCTGGAGGTGCCCCTGCTGCATGTGCGGGTCCCTGAGTTTGGGCACTCTGGGGGCCCAGAAAGCTTCTGTCTCATCCTTCCCAGGGCCCCCAGGCTGGTGCACACGAGGTGGCTGAAGGCTGAGGCCACCGCCCTGGAGAGGTCCCAGAGTGGGCTCTGGGTGTCCCTGACTGTGGCCCCTCAGGCAGGGCTGATGGCACGGGGGCTGCAGTGCCTGCAGGTGC
>NW_007115611.1:20175-23650 GCF_000164805.1 Carlito syrichta
CCGGCCCAGCCCTGACCACAAGCTGTGGGTGCTCCTGGGAGCCAGATCTTGGCAAAGGCCCCTAAGGCACCTCGAGGCCTTTCTGAATGGCGGTCAGGTTAATGAGTAACAGGAGGCCGGGAAGACCCCTCCCCGTTAGGTCTTTGCAGGGTGGAGTCCTGGGTGTCCTGGCTTCAGATCAAAAGATGAAACAATGGGTAATCCTGGCCCAGCAGATTTTGGGCAAAGTTCCCCGCTCTTGCTGGTTGGGGGGCAGAATGGCGACTCCCTGCCCTTGGTCGGGACTAGCTGGACCGTCCCCTGCCCCAGGCCTTGGGGCATGGGAATTCGAGCTCCCTTCTCAGGTTTGCTGGTGGGCACTGACCCCCAAGAGCGAGGGCAGCTGCTAACCCCCCATCAGCCCTGGCCATCTCCCCTGGAGCCAGGCCACCTCCACACCCAGCCAGGGGTGGGGGCAGGTGTGACCCAGAGCCAGCCCCAGGAGGGCAAGCAGGAGATCTCTTCCCCCAGGCCCCTGCGGAGGCACCAAGGGTTCCCAGTGTGTCCCTCTGTGGGGTACCAGCTGCAGAGCTGAACAGGCGGCCAGCTGGGGCCCCGGTGGACCCTGGGTCTTGGTTCGTCGCTGGAGTCCAGGAACTCAGGACAACATGTCCCCGGGTGTCTCCGGGCGAGTGTGGGTCACCTTTGAACATCGTTACCAGACAGTGTTAGAGTTGAGTCGAGAAATCCAGCACTGTCCGGTAAGATGCCCACAGAGACCCAGGAGTGCCTTGTCTGGGGGAGGCAGACAGGACGGACGTGGGGTTCCTGGCCCACAGGGTAGGCAGGGGCCTCTGGGTGAGCCAGGGAAGACCTTGTGGGGGAGTGGACGAGGCCGGCAGAGAGTGGTGTGGAAGCTTGAACCCCTCCCTGCTCTCCAGATCGAGGGTCCTGGCCGCTGACCAGAACCAAGGCCAGGGCGCCGGCCGGTCCCCGGCTGGCAGGAAGGGTAGGTAACTGTGGTCAGGCCCGAGCTCTGGGCCAGGCTTCATGCAGGTTGACGCCGCCTCCAGGGAGGCCCTTTGCCCTCCTGAGCCCCTTGTTGTGGTTGCTTGCAGCCTGCACCTGCCAGGCGAGGCTGCAGCACCTGCCTGGCGCCATGGGCAGGCCCGGATACCCGAGCGCCCTAATCCCTAGGGCGCTGCCAGGGTGTCCCCGGCGCAGCTGCAGGAAGCCCTTCATTCCCAGGAGGAGAGGGGCTCCAGGAGGTGCTGGGTGGCAGTGCTGCCCTCATGGTACCAAGGTCAAGTTTCTGCTCTAGCCCCGCCCGGAGCCACCCCCGCAGTGCAGGGGTGAGGGCAGGGCCGGCTGTGGGCAGGAGGCATGTGGGGGCTGCTGTGAGGCCCCGAGGGGCAGGGCGGCCCCATCGCTGTGTGCAGGCCCCGCCGTCATCATTACCAGGCAGTATTAGAGACCAGACACCATCCAATGCTACCCAGTAAGATGGCCACGGCCACCCGGTTGGGTCTGGGGGCCGCCCGGCTGGGACCGAGTGGGACTCCATGGCATAGAGCCTCATTCTCTCTGGGCCTTGAGGAGGAGCACCCTGGGGAGGGGCGGGGGCTGGGGCGGGGTCCCCAGAAAGCTGGAGCCAGGGTGAGGCCCCACCCACCAGCCCTGCCCTGCCAGTGGTGCCTGGGGTGTGGCCCCAGGGGCCGAGGTGACCTGCCTGGAGGGGCAGGTCAGGCCAAGCATGGGGTCAGGGTTGGGTCAGGGCCAGGTCAGAGCCGACCCTCCGTCCAGGTAGTCCACAGAAAGGCCTGGACAGCAGACCCAACCCCTCGGGGTCCTGGATTTCATGCCCAGGTCTGGGGCTGGCGGCTGCTGCAGGACAATGAGCCTCTGTCTCTGGGATGCGGCCCGGTGGCCACTTCCTTGCCCAGCCCTGCCTTGTCATGGGCCCCAAGGCTGCTGGCCAGTCCCTGAAACAGGACAGTCCCTTCCCACCGGAGCCTGGGCCCCCACCAGGGCTGCACCTCAGTCGGCACTAGTTCTGAGAGTGGGAGGTATGAACACCCGCCTGGCTGTGTCCTGCTGCCGCGGGGCTGTACGCTTGCTGGTCTGGGTTCGACTCCTGAGCAGAGGAAGACAGTGGCCGCCAACACAGACGCAGAATGCTAACCACAGGCACTTGCGGGGCCAGCACCTCTGGAAGGGCGTTTGGCGTGGGGGCTCCAGGCCCCTCCCTACTCAGGGCCCGTGCTTGGGGTCCTTGCTGGGAGCACAGAGACCCGGGGCCTGTGCAGGCCTGAGGGAGGCCCAGCCCTTGGGCCAGAACTCCCTGCTCCACTGGACACACTGTACCTCCTGTCCCCCTCCCATCTCCTCTGTCCCCATAGGCATTGCCTGAGCCTAGAGAGGGGGCCAGAGCAGCTTTTTGAATTTTCTGGCCCTTTCTGCCTACAGAGACTGCAGGGAGTAGGCCCAGGCCCTGCGTCGACTCCCCCGGCAGCCGGTCCACCACAACAAAGGGCGCTTCCTCCCGCCCTGGGCCCACTGCCTGGGCTACCTGGCTCTCCAGCCTTGTCTTCCGAAAGGTCAGGTCTCAGAGGGCCCCACCCCAGCACGGCCCCACCAGTGGGCCTGAACCCTCTTGGGAGGCTCAGGTCGCCCCCACAGTTGGCTTCTACCCTGGGCCCTCAGACACAGGCGAATGAGCGTCCTCACCTCCGTCCTTCGCTGTGGCATGTCCAGCCCACAGAATAGGTGCTTCGAGACAGCGGCTCATGGAAACCAAGACCCCCCCTTCAGTCAAGTTAATGTCAGCTCTACTTCCGGCTGCCAGAGCGTGGTTCCCTGGGGGAGAGATACACAGATCCAGGGACAGGAGCGGACTTCCTGAGGTCGGGGCAGGAGCTCAGCGCCTGTGACCTGTGGAGTTACTCCACCTGGAAGTGCCCCAGCGACCGCTGGGCTGGGTGGAGACGGTGGCCTCAAGGGGCCTGTGCCCGCAGGGGACCACAGGCCACAAGAGGAACACCGTCCAAGAAACAGACGTCCCAGCTTCCCAGAGCCCGCGTGGCCTCCTCAGTCCCGGGAGTGAAGTGCCCAGAGTCTCGGGCTTGGGTAAATCATCGCCGCGTGCACTAGCTGGGGACTGGGCAAGGGAGCCAGGAGGCCAGCCGCCCAGGGCTCGCTGCAGAGCTCACCTGGTCTCCCTGCCTCCCTCCCCGGGGCCCACCTGCAGGATGGCTGGGTGGAAGCCTGCGGAATGCTCCCGTCTGGTGTGAAAGACTAACTGGCGGGTTAACCTGCCCAACGGGCTCCAGCCATGGCGAGGCCGGGAGAACAAAGCCTGAAACCCAACCCTCCTCAACCCAGCGCCAAGCCTGGACGCCAGGGGCTGCAGGGGCGGGGGCAGCAGGAGCTGGTGTGTCTACACCAGGTTGTTTCCTCAGCGTCCTTGGAGCGACATGTTTGCCAGGTGGAGCCGCCA
>NW_007115611.1:23670-24239 GCF_000164805.1 Carlito syrichta
GGCATCGATCCACCAAGCTTCTCAGTGGGTGTGACTCGCCCACCCCGCACCCACCCCGCGCTCACCACGTCCACCCCACGTCCACCCTGTGCTCACCCGTGCCCACCCTGCGTCTGCTCTACAGTCACCCTATGTCCACTTGTGCCGCAGAGAACAAACTGGGCTCCTGAGGGGGCCGGTGCTTTCCTTAGCCCATTTCACCTTCCCTTACAGGCACTAAAAACACTCAGACAAACTGATTTGGCAAATAAGGTATTTGCGAATTACCAAAATGTCTGAAAATGAGCCGCGAACTGCGTCAGGATCTGATGGTGGATTTGTATTTTCAGAAATACGAAGTCCTGACTTGCGGGGGGGAGGAGTCTGAGCTTACTTATAGCTCTTATAGAACTATGCAGGTAAATAAAGATTACACACAACATAAAAATACGATGTCAGAGTTAATTAAATTTAAGTTAATGATATTAACATAAAATGGAGAAAGAGTGTTTGCTGCACATAAATTTATACTTGATATGAATGTGGTACTCACCGCCATGGTTCAGGATGCTAGTTCAGGAGGCTAGAAC
>NW_007115611.1:24259-25248 GCF_000164805.1 Carlito syrichta
GGGAAAAAGGAAAAAAAAAAAGAAATGCAAGACTTCATTTTGCCTAATTCAATGAATTGTCAACTTATAAATGTTTCATCTGGATTACTAGAAAAACAACACAAAACTGACCTCTTTTTCTAGACACACGGCCTCAAAAAGTCCTAAAACACCCTCAGTGGATGAATTAAAATGTGGGATTCTGTGCCCTAACAGACTGTATTTCCTCCAGGAAAACCAGCCTAACCCAACCACGCTCAGCTCCCGAGTGCTAAGACCCTGAAGTGGCGGCCTGAGCTATAAAACCCTCGACAAGTTCAAGGCCGGTGTGTGTGGCCTCAGAAGCGCAGGTTAAACCTACCCAGACCGGGTGTTTATGAGGCCACGGTCGTTGCTGCTGTGTGACTTGGCCTTCAAGTAAAACCGCCTGAGAACCAACTCTGGACCTGACCTGACCACGGCGTGGGGCCTGGGAAGCCGCCTCCACCTTCTCCACGGTGGTCTGGCTTGGTTGGTGCCTCCCACTCAGACAGGCAGGAGAGAGCCCGATCTGGGCCAGACCCGCTCCGGCCCGGCTCTGAGGACACCCACCCGCAGGGCCTGGCTGGCCCTGGTCAGAGGCGGTGAAATCAGTCCTTCCTACGGCAGACTCCTGAAAGCCGCAGAGCTGTGGGCGCCCTCATGCCCAGCTTGACCTTTCCGCGCCCGTCTCTGAGGCAACGCCTTCCTGTCTCAGAACAAAATGCCGCAGGGACGGCTTTGCTGCTTCGGAAAGAACTTTCTAGAAGGCCCTGTAGTCGGGTAGACTGCAGGGACCCTCTCGGAGCTGCCCATGCCCTGTCCCAGGGCCGGCGGCCAGAGGACACCCATGCCCCAGCCCACACTCCCGGCCCGGAAACTGCGGCCTGGGCACCACAGCCCCAAGATGGCTCCGCAGGAGGGAACGGCCTGCTCTGCCCTGCGCCTCACTGGACTCTGGCCCCGCTGCTGAGGCCCGTCTGTTACCTGGG
>NW_007115611.1:25268-28389 GCF_000164805.1 Carlito syrichta
GTCACCCCGAGCCCTGGTTGCCTTGGCCACTGAGCCTGGCTGCCCGGGTCGGCCCACCTCCGCCAGCCAGGCCTGGCCTCAGGCGTCGTGGCTGGAGACCCGTGCCCTGTGGTGGGCTTCTTGCCTCCCTCCAGGCCAGGCTCCAGCAGAGGAAAAGTAGGCTGGACTGTGCAGGTGGAGGCCTGCCCGGCCTCCAGAAAAGCTCTGAGCGACAGGACAATGAGACGGCGGGTGAGTCGGCGGAGGGAGAGTCCGCGCGGCCTTACATGCAGGGCCTCTCCCCGCCCCGCGCAGGTGCCTGCTCCCGCCGGCCAATCTCTGCTCCTGGCCCCCGACAGGTGTGTCCCCCGGGCTCCCATAGGCCGGGAGGAGGCAGCGCGGGTGACGCAGGCGGGCGGGCGCGGTTGCGGCCCGCAACATTCCTGCCCCCCGCCCACCTGCCAGCCTGCACAAGGTTGAACAAAAACCAGTCGGGGAGGTGTCTGCGGGGCTGCGGGGTGCACCGGTGGCAGACTCGTGGCCGCGGCTCCCTCAGGCTGCCTTAGAGGGGGCGGGCGGCCAGGCCAGGGGGTCGTGCCTGGCACTCTCGGCTTCTGTGGCCTGTGGCCTTCCGAGGACAGGGGGCAGGGCCTGACCTGGCCCCGGGGCCCCAGGCCTCCAGGTGGAGGGGTGGCTGCGGGCTGGGTGGATCTCAGAGTCTGTCTCCTCCACATGGAAGACAGCTGTGTGCCCCCTGCCCCGCCCCACAACGGTGGGTGGTTCCAGAGCCCCACAGACCCCCATGTTGCGGAGGGAGGTTGGGCATCGCGCCGTTCTGGGCCTCCCTGTGGGGGAGTGTCTGAGGCCATGGCAGCCCCTGGAACCCTTCCTGTGGCTCTGGGGGTCAAGTCAGACCCCTCGGACTGGGGCGCAAGGTTTTCTGCGGGGGTCTGGGAGGACCTGACGGCAAGGGTCTGGGGTGGGGGGGGATGGGCCCAGGGAGAGACCCCTGTGGGCCCCAGGCCCAGCACAGACGTGTTTGTCTCTGCTCCCAGCGGAAGGCCCCGTAACGACAGGACAAGTGATCCCAGTAATTAGCCGACCCGCATAGAGGTCCCAGAAGGCCCCACTCTTTTCCATAACAAGCTCTGGCGTATCATTGAAACTCCTGATTGCAGGTGGCCTCTCCCCAGGGTTGCAGGCACCAGGGCATGCTCTGCACTGCAGTCCGGCTTCCAGAGTCTTTGAGGCCAATGACTTTCCTGGTCTGGGCTTTAAGGTGGGCTGAGAGGCTGAGGCAGGAGGATCGTCTGAGGCTAGGATCATTTGAGACCAGCCTGGGCAACATAGCAAGACCTTGTCCCTACAAAAACAAAACAACAACAACAACAAATTAGCTGGACATGGGGGTACATGCCTGTAGTCCTAGCTACTTGGGAAGGTGAGGTGGGAGGATCACCTGGGCCCAGTGGGTGAAGGCTGCAGTGAGCTGTGACTGCGCCACTGCACTCCAGTCTGGGTGATAGGGATTCCAACTCAAAAACAAGAATGGACTGGCTTCTGGGAGTCAGTCCTGGGGCATCGGTGGCCTCGACCCACTCTCCCCCACAAGGTCTGTGTGTCTCAGGCATCTGTGTGTGCAGCGAGTGGGAGTGCAGTCAGGACACACTGGCCGGTGGTCTTCTGTGTTTGGGGAACACTGAACCACTGCCCACTCACCCCAGCCCAGGGGTGTCCTGCTGGCTGCAGAGTGGGAGGAGGGGAGACCTGTCTCAGGCCCACCCCCGCCCTTTGCAGTCCCCACACATGCACCCCAGAGCTGCACGTATGGGGATGTGGGGGGTTGGACTGCAGAGACTCCTGGAACCATGGGCGTGGCCGGGGAACCCCAGGTCATGGTGGGGGACCAGACAGGGTCCTGGCCTCTGCAGGGCTGCACCCACATGGCCTGTTCCGTTTCAGTGTCTGTGGCTGTCCCGGAAGGAGTGGAGAGTTGGGGCGGGGAGGGTACAACCTGTGCGAGTCTCTAGGGTGGGGATGTCTGGACAGGACGGTCGGGGCAAAGGCTCAGGGTGGGCCGGCACAGATGGGCTGTTCTAAGGATTGTGGGGGTGCCTAGAAGGATCTGAACAACAGCCCTGGGGTGGTGGACAGGCTCACTGGACATTGGCTGCAGAGGTTCTGGGGCAGTAGGGAGGGGTGGGGAGGTGGCAAATTGCAGGGCTTAAGTCTGTACCCTTGCAGGGCGATCAGGGCCTTCCGGCACCTTCTATATTGAACATGCATGACACCCTGACTCAGTTTCTCCTGTGCTAGGGGGCCTTCCCTGACACAGGGGGAAGCCTGTCATCTGGGGACTTCAGGAAGGACAGTGACACCCTCACAAGGGGCCTGTTTCTCCTCCTTGAAGGCACTGAATCCACCCATCTGTCTGCACATGCTCTGAGGTGGGGGCGTGGCAGTGTCCAGCAAAGCAGGAAGGATGTGCTCTCGGGCCATAGATCCCAGAAGTCCCCTCGTGGGCCCATGGGGCTGTGGCCCCGGGTGCCCACCCCATCATGGGTCAGGGCAGTGGGCTGCCCTGAGCACTGTCAGCTCCCCTCCTGAACTGCACGGCCACCGCTGGGTGGGCTCCCGGCGTGGGGCTTCAGGAGTCCGTCCCAGCACACAGCCCTGCCCAGCCTGGGACCCAGGTAACTTTGGTGTCATTGGGTCTGGTCAGACAGGTGCCTGCGGAAGATGGAGCAGGTGACTGGGCCATGCTGCTCATGTACCAAGCGTCCTCAGCCCCTTATGGTCAGCAGAAGCCCCGTGCCGGCTCTGACTGAGGCAGATGAAGAGACAGGGGAAGGCCAGGCTCGGTGGCTCAGCCTATAATCCTAGGGAGGCTGAGGCGAGTGGATTGCCTGAGCCCAAGTGTTCGAGACCCCCCACCCCCCGGGCAACTTGGCGAGACCCTGTCTCTACAATAAATCAAAAACTAGCCGGGCGTGGTAGCACGCGCCTGTAGTTCCGGAAGACTGAGGCGGAAGGATCGCCAGAGCCCTGCAGGTTAAGGCTACGGTGGCCGGGAAAGTGCCACTGCACTCCAGTCTGGGCCTTGGAGTGAGACTCCAACTCAAAAAAAAAAAAAAGAGAGAGA
>NW_007115611.1:28640-32064 GCF_000164805.1 Carlito syrichta
GGACGCGCCCTCTCTGTGCTCTGCAGGGACACCAGCCCAGGGACTCCGTGGCTCTTCCGCCTGGCTCCCTCTCTGCACTGCTCAGACGTATGCTCAGCCAGGGCCACACTGATGCCCGCGCAGGTGTGGGTGGACATGGGGGCCACTTGCCTGGCCTTCCCTGGGGGGGGCAGATCCCCACTCAGGGGCCCAGACTAGATGAGGTGTCTCTCACCCCTCTCTGGTCCTGCAATGTTGGGTGGGAACCTGTGGAGAGGAGCCTGTAACCCCCACTGTCTGGGGGACAGCAGGATTGAGGGTCTGTGGGCTCCTCTGCCCACTCCAGTCAGTACCCCCAGAACACTGAGACACCCCGGAGGACAGACCGGTCTCTCCAGCTGGCAAGAGTGGGCATCCCAGGCCTAGAGTCTGAGGTAACCGCAGGATCAAAGGTGGTGCCCCTCCCTCACAGGCAGGGTCACCTGCTTGGCTCCTGGGATCGCCCAGCCCCCCCCTCCTGCTCTGGCTGAGACCCCTGGAAGGCTCCAGGCTGAGGGCGTCTGCAGTGCCCAGGCTCCCCAGTCGCCCACCCCCGCCCCCACCAACTTTCCTTCCTGCTTGATCCCGGGGCCAGGTGCTTCCCACAGCTGCCAGGTGGGCTCTGCGGGCTGGGGAGGTGAGGCGGAGGCTTCATGATTAGACGCTGCACGGAGCAGGGACCCTCCTTCCTGGGCTTTGATCCACTTTTTCACCCCTCTGGCCCCGGCTCCTCCCACCTGACCCAAGGCCAGAGACCTACTGGCCTCGCGAGCTCAGGGCAGGAGGGTCTGAGCCATGACAGTCGCTGTGCCCTGAAGTCCTGGGGTGAACGCTGGTCACCCTGTAAGGCCTGGGCCTGCCCACAGGGGGTGCACGGGGTGGACCAGCGTGGGACAGGGAACCCACCCCCCTCCTGAGAAAGCGGCAGTCCAGCCCTGCCCCCACCCTCCTGCCCTGACCAGCAGCCCTGGGACCTGCATGGCAGCTCACTGTGGACTCTAGTAGTGCAGCATACTCCTGAGGCCTGACACGCCTTGACCTGGACGTCCCAGCTCCCCACGCCCACCTGAGAACCTGACACTCACACCCTGTGTCCTCCTCCCCCAGGCACGTCCCAGAGTGCTATGATGCCTCCCCCTGCGTCTTCTGCCTTCTCAGGATGGCATCAGAAGCAAGTGCAGAAGCGTGAAGACCCACACAGATCGCCGGTGAGTGACTGCCTATGACCCTTTGACTGTGTATTTGTTTTCTGGATTGTTCATTGAGATCCACCCCAACCCTCCATGACCTTAGCTGGCCCTGGAGGTCTCTAGGGTGCAAAGTCAGCAGCCAGCCTTCGGGCTCTGGGCCCAGCTGGCAGCTACAGGTCACTATGTGCCACGGAGGCTCCACTCAGTTGCCGGGGCTCAGGCAGCCCGAGTGTCCCCCTCTCTGGGATCCGTAGGTCAGCGTGCTGGTGCCATGGAAATGGGGGTGCATGGAGACGAGAGGCCTGTCCCTGGTGCCCAGGTCAGCATGGCTCAGACCTCCTGTGGATCTGATGGGCGGTGGTTTGAATCCTAGTGTGATTCCCAGGGGGCACTTGTCTCCTGCTGATGCAGGGAACTGAGGCTACGGCAGGGTCGTCTGTCCACCCCTGGCTGGGAAGCCAAAGGGAGCCGGTGCTGAGACACAGTATTTGCTGGCACCAGGGGACCCTTTACGGGGTGCTGGCGAGGATCTCGGCCCACCCGGCTGGAAACGACAGAAATGTTCAACCGTCTGACTGAAGTGTCCAAGAGCCGGCAGCTGGTAAGAGCGTGTCAAGGTGAAGCCAGAGGAAAGACATTGTCAGTAGAGGCTTGGGGCATGGAGCCTCCATCCTGGGGTCAGCAGGCCCGAGCTTGAAGCTGGGGTTACAGTGAGATCAAGGGTGGCGCCCTCTCTGCCCTTAGATGCAGACGTCAGAGCTCAGAGCCCCACCTAAGTGTGCGGGTGCTGGGGTTCTGCCAGGAGGCCCTCCCCACAAAGCCTGGGAGCCCCGGAGCAGGGATGCAGGGGACGTGGGCCTGGGAGCCCCGGAACAGGGATGAAGGGGACCCTCGGGAGGCTGCAGCCTCATCAAGCTGCCAGGGCCTTCCAAGAAGCCTGAGTCGAGTGGGCTTGATGGTGGCGTCCCAGGTGCCTGGCCAGAGGAAGCCAGTTTGGTAGTGTCTTGCCTTCCTCCAGTCCTCACCTCATCCTTCAAGGGCAGTGGCTGGCACAGAGTCAAAGGTGACATGTCACAGAGGATGCAGCAGGATACAAGCCGGGCTCGGTGGCTCAGCCTGTAATCCTGCGCTTTGGGAGGCCGAGGTGAGTGGATTGCCTGAGCCCGTGGGTTCGAGACCCTCCTGGGCAGTGAGACCTCATCTCTACAATAAATGAAAAAATCAGCCGGGCGTGGTAGTGCGTGTCTGTAGTTCCGGCTACTGGGAAGGCTGAGGTGGAAGGATCGCCAGAGCCCAGCAGGTCGAGGCTGCGGTGGCCGGGAGCGGCCACTGCACTCCAGTCTGGGCGACAGAGTGAGACTCCAACTCAAAAAAAACAAAAAACAAAAAAACAGGATACAAGTGGGAGTCGGCAGAAATGGCAGACACCACAGACACTTGCAAGGACCACGGTTACCAGAATTGTCAGAAGCTGGTCAAAAAACAGTTAGAATTAGCATGTTAAGCTGGGCTTGGTGTCTCAAACCTATAATCCCAGCACTTTGGGAGGTAGAGGCAAGAGGATTGCCTAAACCCAGGAATTCAAGACCAGATTGGGCAACTTGGCAAGACCTCGTCTCTACAATAAATCAAAAAATTAACTGGGCGTGGTATCATGCACCTGTGGTTCTAGTTACTTGAAAGGCTGAGGTGGAAGGATCACCTGAGCCCAGCAGGTCGAGTCTGCAGTGGCTGTGAGTATGCCACTGCACTCTAGCCTGGACGACAGAGTGAGACTCGAACTCAAAAAAAAAAAAAAAAATTAGCATGTTAAAAAACAGAAAGAAAGACAAGTTTAATATTTGCAGAGAAATAAACTTTATAAAAATTATGTAGTAGATATGAAAAAAACTGAATGAATTCTTAGGAATGAACATATATAATCACCACAGTTTAAAACTCAATAGAGCCGGGCTCGGTGGCTCAGCCTGTAATCCCGCACCTTTGGGAGGCTGAGGTGAATGGATTGCCTGAGCCCGCGGGTTCGAGACCCGCCTGGGCAGCGAGACCTCATCTCTACAATAAATCAAAAAATCAGCTGGGTGTGGCAGCGCATGCCTGTAATTCCGGCTACTGGGAAGGCTGAGGCAGAAGGATCGCCGGAGCGCAGCAGGTCGAGGCTGCGGTGGCCGGGAGCGGCCACTGCACTCCAGTCTGGGTGACCGATTGAGACTCCA
>NW_007115611.1:32084-34950 GCF_000164805.1 Carlito syrichta
TCCGATCTAAAAAACAAACAAACAAAAAAACAAACAAACAAACAAACAAAAAAATGCAATGGATAGGCTTGACGGAAGATTAAAAATAGCTGAAAAGAAAATTGAGGAAGTGGAAACTATATTTCTATCTATCTACTTAAGTTGAGGTCTCACTCTCTAACCCAGGCTGGAATGCAGTGGCACAATCATGACTTACCATAGCCTCAACCTCCTGGGCTCAGGCGATCCTTCTGCCTCAGCATCCCATGTAGCTAGGACTACAGGCACATGTCACCATGCCCAGCTAATTTTATTTTTGATAGAGACAAGGTATCACTATGTTGCCCAGGCTGGTCTCCAACTTCTGGACTCAAGCAATCTTCCCTCCTCAGCCTTTGTTTTTTTGAGTTGGAGTCTCACTCTGTTGCCCAGACTGGAGTGCAATGGCTGCTCCCTGCCACTGCAGCCTCGACCTGCTGGGCTCTGGTGATCCTCCCACCTCAGCCTTCCAAGTAGCTGGAACTACAGGCGCACGCTACCACGCCCAGCTAATTTTTGATTTATTGTAGAGATGAGGTCTCGCCAAGTTGCCCAGGTGGGTCGCGAACCTCCTCAGCCTTTTAACGTGCTGGAATTACAGGCATGAGCCACTGCACCCAGTGTGAGATTAAAAAAAAAACAAAACAGCATGGATAAGGCTAGGATAAAATGCCTATAGAAACCTAGAAAATTGGAAGAAGATAGAATGGGAGAAATTAGTATTTGAAGAGATACTATCTGAGAACTTTCTAGAAAGACATCCAAACACAGATTCAAGAAGCTCAGAATCTCAAGCAGGATGAAAAAGCAGAAGTCCTGAGCTTGTCATCAGAGCGAACTGTCCAGAAAACCAACAACAAAGAGCCAAAGGTAGCCAGAGGAAGTCAAGGCAGCCAACCCTGGAGGTGCCATGGCGAGACTGACCATGGACATGCCTGAAGGATGATGGGAGAAGTAGACGGTGGAACTGCAGCTGATGATAAGCCCTGACTGGCTGGGTGTGGTGGCTCAGCCTGTAATCCCAGCACTTGGGGAGGCCAAGGTGAGAAGATTGTTTGAGTCCGGAGGTTCAAGACCAGCCTGGGCAACTTGGTGAGACCTCGTCTCTACAATAAATTAAAAAAAAATTAGCCAGGCATGGTGGTGTGTATCTGTAGTTCCAGCTACTTGGAAAACTGAGGTGGAAGGATTGCCTAGGCCCAGCAGATCGAGACTGTGGTGGCTGTGAGCATGACACTGCGCTCCAGCCTGGGAGACAGAGTGAGACTCCAACTCAAAAACAACAAAAGATAAGCCCTGGCCCAGGATGTCTTCCCTCAGAGGGAAGGCGGGATGAAGGTGTTTTGCCTTTGGCAGCAAAAGTCAGACAACCAAAGGCCAGGAAAGAAACACTTAGGAATACTAGCCACCAGCCGATGTCCAGTGAGTGACCAGGAATACTCGCTGCCAGCCAGCGCCCAGTGGGAAGTGACCAACACACACAGCAGGAGACAAGGAGGATGCCGGAGAGACCTGGCAGGCACAGAGGAAACCTGAGTCGACCGACATCACAGCAGTGATCATAGCAGCTGGCCATGGGGTTTGGAGGACGAGGGGGAACCGCCCAAAAAGCAGAATTATCTTTTGGAGGGCAGACCCCTCATAGTAAGCTTGGAATTGGTTCCTTTGGATAAAATGTCAGCCAAAGCTTTTATCTGGAAGTTTGAGAAGGCTGTGTCGCAGAAACATGGAAGAAACATCCTGAGTTGTGGCAAACAGGTGACTGGGTCTTCCACCATGCTGACGCACCAGACCACATGCGCTGAATGTTCAGCAGCTTTTGACCAAATATGGCAGGCCGGACCCCATGCCCAACCCTCCCTGTTCACCTGGTCTCACCCCAAGTGACCTTTTTTTGTTTCCCCAGATGAACAAAGCTCTCAGAGGGAAACGTTTTGCCGATGTGGAAGAGGTGAAACAAAAAACGGCAGAAGTGCTAGAAAGGCATCAAAATGGGCGAGTTCAAAAATGGTTTTGAGCAGTGGAAAAGCATCTCGACAGGTGTTTTGCGTCCAGCAGAGAGTGCTTTGAAGGTGGCTGAAGTTTGCACATATAAGAATAAATACACAACTTTTTATAAATAAATTTTGACTTTTTGGGTCCTCCTCATTCTTGGAACTGAAACACAGACCGTTTTAGAGTCCCTGGGTGGGGGAAGCCAGAGAGCATGTGCTCAGTCCTGAGACTGAACTGAGTCAGCAGTGGGCAGTCCTGGTGAGTGTGTCTTGGATGCACTGCACCGAGAGGGCACATCCCCCGGGGTCTCCTCTCAAGCCCACAGCCCCAGTTTAACCACAAGGGCACCTCAGACAAGCCCCAACTGAGGAATGTCCTGCAAGACACCGGTCGTCCCTACAGAACCATCAAGGGGATGTGACAAGGGAATGGGATGTGGGTCCTGGACGGGTCCTGGGACGGCAGAGGCAGGAGGGCAGTGCTGAGGACCTCTCTGTGTGGAGCGAAGTCCTGTGTCGTGACGGCTCTGTCACACCTATGCCACAGGCTCGCAGTGGGTGGGTCTCTGGGATCTGTGTCCTACCTCTGCAATCTCTCTGTACATCTAAAAGTATTAGAAATAAAAAGCAAGCCGGGCTCGGTGGCTCAGCCTGTAATCCCGTGCCTTTGGGAGGCTGAGGTGAGTGGATTACCTGAGCCCGCGGGTTCGAGACCCGCCTGGGCAGCGAGACCTCATCTCTACAATAAAAGTCAAAAAATCAGCTGGGCATGGTAGCGCATGCCTGTAGTTCCGGCTACTTGGAAGGCTGAGGCGGAAGGATCGCCAGAGCCCAGCAGGTCGAGGCTGCGGTGG
>NW_007115611.1:34970-44980 GCF_000164805.1 Carlito syrichta
CCAACTCAAAAAAAAAAAAAAAAAAAAGAAATAAAAAGCAGTTGGGCTCCGTGACTCAGCCTGTAATCCCAGCACTTTGGGATTGCAAGTGGATTGCCTGAGCCCACAGGTTTGAGACCAGCCTGGGCAACTTGGCGAGACCTCGTCTCAGATAAATCAAAAAATTAGCTGGGCATGGCAGCGCGCACCTATAGTTCTGGCTACTTGGAAGGCTGAGGCGGGAGGATCGCCAGAGCCCAGCAGGTTGACGCTGGGGTGGCCGTGAGTGTGCCATTGCACGCCAGCCTGGGCGACAGAGTGAGACTCCAACTCATAAAAGAAAGAAAGAAAAAGCTTATTTAAACGTATTTTTAAAAAGTCCCACAGTGTCTTGCTGGCATCAGGGGTCAGAAGCAGGCACTGTGGGCAGAGGCAACGGGACAGCAGGGGAAATGGACACAGGCATGGACTAGTGAGCACTGACCCTGGGGGCAGCTCAGGAGTGGCTTGGAGCCTTTGGGCCCAATGCCGCCTCCGACCCACGGGGAGCCAAGGCCTTGAGGGGGACCAGCCCCACCATTGTCCACCCAAGCAAGGTTGGGCTGAGTTTGGCGCTTTGAGTTTGGGCTCCCTGAGGCCTCCGGTCAGGTTTGGCCTGAATGTCCCTGGGAACTGACCTGGCCTAGCCCTACCAGTGTCACCTCCATGTGCTGTGGGGGCCACAGTCTTGACACCCAGGGGCTGCCAAGGGGTCCCGCTGAGAGACCCCAGCAGGAGGGAGATGGGAGTTGAACCCTGCCCTCCTGGTCCCTCAGTTGGACCACTGAGGCTGGCTGTGCAGGAGGACCTTCTTGATGGCGGTCCCAGGGCAGGTAGGCCCCAGGAGTGGGCCTGTGGGGTGAAGTCCGGCCGCCGAGGAGGGCACCAGGCTCTCAGACTCCCTGGCTGCAGGCCTCAGGCCTCACCCTCAGTCAGTGTCAGGGTGCAGGCAGATTGGAAGCAGCCAGGACCCTCCCCAGGGCTCCCAGACTCACATAACTGTGGGGTTCTGGGCCAGAGACGCCCCCAGACCAAGTCCTTCAAGGACTGTCATGGGATGTGCCAGGCCCTAATCTGTGCAGGGCCCTGATCATTGCTGCCAGCCCTGCTCCTGGGGCTCAGCCAGCGTGGGCACACGGCGGGAACCTGGGTCAGAGCCAGGCTGCAGCTCTAGGAGGCCGCACAGGCAGCGGCCGGGCCAGAAGATCAGCTCTTGAACCAAAGCAGCTGTGATGTCTCCTGTAAGTCACCTGGGGCCTGGAACGTGCCTGCGTCTGAGTAAACTGACGCTAAGTAACCCAGTGGACAAACCTCAGGCCCAACCCTCCCCTGGGGCCCATGTGGGGACCCCACGCCCCAGAGAGGGGGAGCTGATGCCCTGGGCCGTGTCCCTACTGACAGCAGGAGGGGCCGCCCTGCGGGATTCTGCCGCGCCTGGGTCTTGTGGCAGCATGGCCAGAGCCCTAGGACATCAGCTGTGCCCAGCAGGTGCCGGGCACAGAGGACCCTGACGATGGCCCAGGGGGCTCGAGGGCCCTCTTGATGCCTCCTCCCGGCTTTCCTGCCGCCAGTGCCAGGGACACCACATCCCGTAAGCAGGAGTAGGCCAGGCAGGGAAGGCCTCACCAGGGGACAGGCCCACTCCTGGTCCTGCGTCCTCCCAAACAGGGCCCTGGGGAGGACAAGATGACCACGCATGTCCATCCCCTCAGCATGGCCCAGGGATGCCCCTGGCCTGCCTCTGCCGGACTGAGCCGCTCTAGAGGCCAGTGCTCTCGGCCTTCTGCAGGGTCCTGCACCGGGTCCGGGTGGCCCTGCTGCCTCCTGCCCAGTGGGACATGCCTTGGGGAAGGCTCTGCGGCTGTGTCTGGCCTGGTTCTGGCCCTCTGGGGTGGGGACAGGCCCATGACTCACTCGCCTCCCGGAAGAGACACAAAGCAGGCGGGGCCTTCCCGCAGGTGCTGGGGTGCAGGGCCCAGGCGGCACCAGTGGCATCTTCGTTTACCCTGCAAACAGGCATGCGCCCGGGCTACAGTCACACACCTGCCGGGGCCCGGAAGCTGGGCCCGCCCTCGGCCCTGAGCCAGGGGCCCTGGGCGTGTCAGCCCTGAACCCAGCACTCAGGAAAGGGGGCTCTGGTTTCCGGCCCACTGCCCTCCCCAGGGGCCTGTGGGTACCCCCATCTCTCCAGTACAAGGGGAACCTCAGCCTCAGGAGCCCTTGTAGCCGGGGGGCCAGAGCCAAGGACGCACCTGACCCTGGGTCTCTGCTGAGAACCCTCCCCTGACTGCAGCCCCTGGATCTCACAGCAGACACACCAAGACCCTGGGCCTAGAGCAGCCCAGGAGGGGTCCAGCCTACCACGTCCCCCCGTGCCAGGCCCCCAACCCAGCCTCCTCATGCCTGACCCCCATGTCGGCACCAGCGGGCATGGAGCCCTAGACTTCCAGGCCACCCCAGTGTGACCCCCGCCGGCCAATCTTCTTGGCCTCTTCCCCGACACTGGACTGGGCCCCGGGGGCTTCAGACCTTCCGCAGCTCCCCGCAGCCCTTGGCCCCCGCTCCCTGGGTCTGGGCCAGGTCAGCAGTTTTCCTACCCCCTCGGCTTCTGGGAGCCCTGTCCTCACCACCTCGCCCACCCTGTTTACGGGGCGTTTTTCCTGGGCTCACGGTTCGCTCTTCAAGGCTGCCCTTAGTCTCAGCGCCCTGCTCTCTGCCCTGAACATCCAGCCCCACTGACTCCGATGGGCCTGGTGACCCTGTGACCTTGGGCCAGGACACGCACCACTCCCTCTTTCAGAGCCCCCACCAGCCAGGGGGTGCTATGGCTGCTATGGCCTTCCCTCGAAGACCCCCCCTTCAGCATGGGCCTGGGGAGGCCTGGGGGCCTTTGGGGGCCTTGGTTTTTCACTTGTTTTAAAATATTTTTCCTTCACGGATGCTTTTTCCTTTGCGTTTTGAAATAGTTTTGCCGGGTTCGGTGGCTCAGCCTGTGATGCCAGCACTTTGAAAGGCTGAGGCAAGTGGATTGCCTGAGCCCACAGGTTTGAGACTAGTTTGGGCAACTTGGCGAGACCTCGTCTCTACAATAAATCAAAAATTAAGCCGGGCTCGGTGGCTCAGCCTGTAATCCCAGCACTTTGGGAGGCTCAGGTGAGTGGATTGCCTGAGCCCGCGGGTTCGTGACCCGCCTGGGCAACTTGGTAAGGCCTCATCTCTACAATACAAATCAAAGTTTAGCTGGGCGTGGTAGCGTGCGCCTGTAGTTCCGGCTACTCAGAAGGCTGAGGTGGAAGGATCGCCGGAGCCCAGCAGGTCGAGGCTGCGGTGGCCGGGAGCGGCCACTGCACTCCAGTCTGGGTGACAGAGTGAGACTCCAACTCAAAAAAAAAAAAAATTAGCCAGGTGTGGTATCATGCGCCTGTAGTTCCAGCTACTTGGAAGGCTGAGGTGGAGGGATCACTGGAGCCTAACAAATCGACACTGCGGTGACCGTGACTGTGCTACTGCACCCCAGCCTGGGCGAGAGTGAGATTCCAACTCAAAAAAAAAAAAAAAAAGGAAATAGTTTCAAACCTACAGAAAAGATGCAAGCACAGCACTAAGTTCCTTCTGGGACCCGACACCCCTCCCCGACTCTTGCCTGTCTACCCCCCACCTCGTCCCCTCCTGTCCCGGGGATGTCCCCTGTAGAAGGGACCCAGCCAGGACCACATGCTGCCGGAGCCGCCCTGCCTCTTTGGCCTCCGTCAGTCCGGGACATCCCCAGACCCTTCCCTGACACTTTGAAGGTTCCAGGCCAGGCGGCAGCCAAAGGTCTCTCTGCGCGGTGCGCTCTCCCACCACATCCACCAGCTGCTGTCCCCCCTCCCGCTGACCACCTTCTCTTCGCAGAGTGGCCCACGCCCTGTCTTGTTTGCCGGGTCACAGTCTGTGCCTGCTGTTTGTCCGTGTGTGAGCATCCCGGCTTCGGCCCCTGCCCCTTGGACATGTGCCCATCATTCCCTGAGCTCTCCCTGACTTCCAGGCGCTACGAGGGCTCCTGCTCCTCTTGGGTCTTGCTGCCCAGCCCAGAGAGCCCTGGGCCCTCAGGGCAGAAGGGCGTGGAAGCCGGGGGTCTGTATGTGACTGTGAGCATGTTCCTGGGTGTGCTGGGTGGACGGGGCCCCAGAGACGTGCGGTGACGGAGCACACGTGTGAACAGAGCACTGTGTGAACGGAGAAGTGTGTGGAAGGCGTGCTGTGCGGACAGAGCACTGTGGATGGAGCACATGTGCGCACTGGTCCACGGCGGGTCTGTGTCCACCTGGATGGGATGGAATCTCTGCTCAGCTCCCGTCCCAGCCTTCTGGACCGTGTGGTGTTTGTTGCCTTTCCACCTGCACTGTCTGCTGTGACTTCTTCCAGATTCTGCGTGAATGTTGCCTCTTGCCCCAAGGCCGCATGTTCTATTCTGTGCTATTCCCTACACAACACGAGCCTCACGCCTCACCGGCCAACCTGGGCCGTCCAAACCACCTGAGGGCTCCACTCCAGCCTGGGGCGAGGCGCCCGCAGCCCCGCCCTCTCCCAGCATCACAACCCAAGTCTATCCAGTCTCCCTTGGTGGGAGAGGCCCACTGGGACCTCAAGACTGCAGTGCCTTGAAGACCTGTCCAGATGCCTCCATGCCCCCAGCCCAAGCCCTTGGCAGGGCTGACACCAAGGGTCTCACCTTGGACGTTGGGGCACTTTTTTCATCTGGGTCCTGAAGCCTACTCCCCCATCCTTCTCTCCCCAGAGACTTCTTTTCTGGCTTCTTCTTTTCTGATATGCTGCCCCAGGCCTGTCCTGGGTCCCACCTGGTCCGTAGACTATGCTGCGTGCCGACTCTTGAGTGTGTGTGTCCAGTGGCTACCCCCTTCTGTGCCAACCCGCCATGTCAGCCTGTACACTGACCTCCCCTGGACCCACCCATGTAGCCTCCCAGCCCTGTGTCCACGAGGATCGCTCCCTCCTCCAGGCCACTCTGGACTAGCCCCAGCTCACACCCAGGCCCCAGGAGAGCTGACTGTGCCCTCAAGGTGCCCCTGGGACCTGGGGTCTTGCAGCTCATGGTGTTGCCTTGCTGACGGCTGATGTCTCTCAGGTGGTTGGTGCCGAGTTGCCAACTGGCCCGTGTCCACCTTGGCACCTACAGCCAGCAAGTATGTGTGAGTTGGGCCACACTGTCCCATGCTTCAGTCTCCAGTCAGAATGAATCCCAGCACCCCCATCCCCCAGTCCCTGTCCCTCCGCCCATCTTCCCCGCCTCTGCCGGCTGCTTCCCCCTGGAGTGGCCCCAGCGTCCACACAGCCCTGTATTCCTGCCCACCTCTCAGTGAGGCTCAGCCACTGGCTGAGCTCAGAACCGGCCACGTTCCACCTGCCACGTCTCATCCCAGATTCCGTGAGAACTGTTTCTCAGTTATGTGTGTGGCCTGATGCCCATCTTGCCACCAGGCCAGGGTCTTGTGCTGCTCATGGATTGTCAGGGGTCCAGGCAGGGACCAGCACAAGCAGGCACCATGGGCGCTTGCCAAATGAGTGAGTGAATGAATTAATGAACAGACGTCTGGAGCAAGCACTCGGAAGTCATCCCTGGACGGAGGACACCAGCCCTGCAGGCCAGCACACTGGGACCCAAGTGCCAGCCTTCACGCCCCTCCCGGCACACGACAGATCCGTGAGGTCGCTGTGATGCTTCCGCATGCGGAGGAGAAAAAAACAACAGTGAAAGTTCAAGGCCAGCTTTCAACTGGCTCTCCTTTTATCTAAAAGTAGCCTCTTGATGGACCTTTTGGGGGACCCTCCCTCCTGGGGATGCGGCTGCCCCAGGCTTTGGCTGAGCCCCCTTCTGAGGCCACGGCCAGGACATCTGTGCATCCACCTGCGTGGCTCAGGAGGGTGACCCCACGCGTTCTTAGGGGAAGTGGACACTGCCAGCGCCCATGACCTGCCAGCGCCCATGACCCAGGGTTGGGCCCGAGCCTGGGAGCAGACACCCCTGGCACTGCCGGGGGCCCAGGGCCTCCCCCCACCTCCCACTGGGGCTCTGCCCAGCAGCACCTGCACAGGTGACAGATTTGCCTCCCAAAGCAACAGGGCGGCATTAGCATCTGATTTGAGTGAAAATTCTCAGATTCCGGGGAGGGGGGCCAGAGCCCCAGGCAGAGCCAGGCAGGACCAACCATGAGGGCCCCCAAGGACAGGACAGTATGCCCACCTCCACCCTTAGTGGCACCAGGAGGGTGGTGTCTGCAAGGGAGCCTCTCCTGGCCTGTGGAATGCGACCGTGCCCTGGCCCTGAGCAGGGTTTTGGGCCTGTTGGAAGCCCCCGCCAGGACACCCTGCAGCCTCCTGCTCCCGACCCAGCCGCTGACCAAACAGGTCCTCACCTGGCTTTGTGGCTCTGTGGCCTCTGGCCCCTGACCTGCCTGGGTCAGCCTGTGGGGAGGCCTCAGGGGTAACAAGGGCATGGTGACAGCCTGTGACCCAGCCTCAAGGGAGGCTTGAGGGGAGCTAGTGCCAGGCGAGGGGCCTCGAATGCCAGACTCCCTGGCTTCGAGATCTTCCAGGCCCTGGGGGAGCCAGACCGGTACCACCAGCCTCTCCATCTGATCTCCCCTCCACCCCTGTAACCTCTGTCCTCCTGGGCTCACCTGGGCTCTGCCTCAGCCCTCAGCTCGCAGCCTCCTAGAAGCCCACGTCCTCGCTTGGACATGTGCTCCTCTTCCGGAAGGTTCTCCCTCTTTGTTCCTCACCCCACCCCCTCACTCTGTGCACCTGATGCCCCCACAGGCTGCAGACAGGAGTGCTGGGGAAATGTCTGAGGAAGGAGGGAGACCAGCACAGCACAAGGCCTGGCCAGGGTCAGTCAGGAGGTCAGGTGTGTGGGTCAGCCATGTGGTCAGCTGGGGTTAAGGTCATGTGAGGGTCAGCCAGGAGGTTGGGGAGGTCAGGTGTGGGTCAGCCATGAGGTCAGATGGTTAAGGTCAGGTGAGGATCACCCAGGAGGCCAGGTGGGGGGGTCAGCCATGAGGTTGGGTGGGATCATCAATGAGTTTGGGTGGGGGTCAGCCATGAGGGCAGATGGTTAAGGTCAGGTGAGGATCACCCAGGAGGCCAGGTGGGGGGGTCAGCCATGAGGTTGGGTGGGATCATCAATGAGTTTGGGTGGGGGTCAGCCATGAGGGCAGATGGTTAAGGTCAGGTGAGGATCACCCAGGAGGCCAGGTGGGGGGGTCAGCCATGAGGTTGGGTGGGATCATCAATGAGTTTGGGTGGGGGTCAGCCATGAGGTCAGATGGTTAAGGTCAGGTGAGGATCACCCAGGAGGCCAGGTGTGGGGGTCAGCCATGAGGTCAGGTAGGGTCACCCATGAGGTTGGGTGGGATCATCATTGAGTTTGGGTGGGGGTCAGCCATGAGGTCAGATGGAGTTAAGGTCAGGTGAGGGTCACCCGTGAGGCCGGGTGGGGTCAGGCAGGGTCAGCCATGAGGGCACTGCCTCGTGCGGCCCCTCTTGTCTTCCTTCCGGGGTCCTGCTTGGGGCAGCCCCCGGGTTGTTTTCTTGGGGACTCCTTACGGAGCCACTGGGGCACCCTGAGTTAGATTCAAGTGAGTTCCTGGGTTGCAGAGGGCTGTGAGGGGCCTGAGCACCCGCCGAGGGGGGTTTGGGTGTAGGGTGACCTCAGGAGGAGGGCGGAAGGGCTGAAGCGCTGTGGCCCAGGCCATCCTGAGTGCCCAGGTCCTGCGGGTCCCATGCTGCCCAGTGCTTCCCTCAGTGTGAAGGGGGCAGCTCCAGGGCCTCGGCCAGGGCAAGTTGGAGGGCTGGCGCCCAGGTGGGGCAAGCTGGAGTGTCTCCGGCCTCCTCTGAGCTGGCGAGGGGTGAGTCAGGGCCCGAAGGCCTGTGGACTCTGGCTTCTGCCATGGAACCATCCAGAAACCCCATGTAGTCCTCGCCCACGAAGGACGGAGGCGGCCCTTTCTGTGCTCAGAACCTGGGGTCCCAGGGAAACTCAGGCAGTTGCCCTGGGCCCTGCCCACCACACCCAGGCCTAAGTGCTGCTGCTGGACCCTTGGGAGTGGGTGTGTCTGATGCAATCGGGCTGTTTCCAGGCAGGGAGGCTGAGCCCTGCTGGGTGGGTGTGGCTGGTCCCTCCAGGGACCCCCAGGGCCCCAGCCTGGACCAGCCAGTGGGCCCAACTCCTCCCCTCACAGTGGCAGATTTAATGAGACTGCTGGGCCTCCGCTGGATAATTGGTATCCAGAGACAGGAAAGTGCCACCAAGATGCCTCGGGGACAGGGAGAAAGAAACCACCGCCTTTCCACTCCTGGGGTCTGATTGTGCTCTGGGGCCACCCACCCCGCACGGAGGGGCTTGTTTTTCAGAGCAGAATGCTCTTCCTGTTTCCAGGACTTGAATCGGCCAGGCCTGGGCAGCTGCCACGGGCGACTGGCCAGACCAGGGGCGGGTGGGGATGGGACCTCGGGGTGCCGACTGGAGGGGGCGGGAGGGGTGTGTTTTGCCAGGGTTTGTTCTCCGACTATTAATTGGAGTGAAGTTCACGTAACACAAGAGTAACCACTTTAAAATGAACAATTCGATGTCATTTATTACGCAACTACTGCCCATATCCAGAACCTTCTCATTCCCCTAAATGGAAGCCATGGAGCAACCTCTTCTCAGGCTGTGGCCACGTCCGTGTTCTGTCTCTATGGACTTGCCACTTCCGGGTGTTTCCTAGGAACGGGGCCACACAGCGCACTGTGTGGCCCTCCATGTCTGCACAAGGACCCGGAGAACCTTACCCCTCCCACAGCCGTGGTCCAGCAAGAGACCCCGTCTGCCGGCGGCACCTCCACCTCCTGCTCCATGTTGTCAGACGACGGGCAGCTTTGTGAGCTCTCTCTGCCCAGTCACCTGCCCTCCGCTTGAGACAGCATGTGCCTGTGTCCCGCCTGGAAGATCTAGGCCCGAGGAGTCCATGGTGGGCAGTGGGTGGGGTGGGGTGGGCCGGGCAGGGATGGAGCGGGCCCAGCAGGGGCTGGGAAGACTGGGCAGGGGTTGGGCAGGCTGGGCAGAGTCGGGCAGGGGCAGGAATGATCGGGCAAGGGCAGGGCAGGCCGGGCAGGGGTTTGGGAAGGCTGAGCAGGGTGGGGCGGGTTGGACAGGGGTGGGGCGGGCCGGGCAGAAGCTGGGGAGACCGGGCAGGGGTGGAGTGGGCCGGGCAGGGGCTGGGAAGACTGGGTAGGGGTGGAGTGGTATAGACAGGGCCTGGGAAAGCCAGGAAGGGGTGGGGCAGGCTGGGTAGGGGCAGGAAAGACCAGGCCGGTGCTGGGCAGGGACTGGGAAGGCTGGGCAGGGGCGAGGCGGGCTGGGGACCAGGCCGAGGCTCCTCAGAGCTGAGGTTGGGGAAGCGAGAGGCCAGCTGGGGCTGGAGATGGGGCCACAGGTGTCCTGGGCTTTGCCCACACGTCTGGCCCCTCCCTGGGCATGGACAACAGCCCGTGGCGGCCGGGGCAGGCTGGGAGAGATGCCTGCCTGGAACTGCCCCAAGACGCAGCAGCAGGCCCAGGGCAGGAGGACCCTGGGGGAGGGCGCTGCAGGTGGAGCAGGGCAGCGCGGGGCAGGTGTCAGAGAAAAACCTGAGAGGCGGCTGGGGACCCGTCTGACGTGACCATGGGACGGCTTATCCGAGGAAGGTCATGGACCTGGAATCTGGCGTCCTGCGAGGCCATGGTCCCAGGGGCCCAGCCTGGCCTGGCTCCGTGAAGTGCAGGACCAGAGCCCCCGCAGGCCAGAGGGGCCGCCCTCATGGCCACCAGCTGGCCTGTGCACCTGCAGACTGAGCTTGGCTGCTCTCAGAGCCCAGGCGGCCAGGCCCGAGGTCTGTGGGGGACGAGTGGGAGTGGCCGAGAGGGTGGATGCTGGGCCGTAGATAGCTGCTTGCCAAACGGGAAGGCAGGGA
>NW_007115611.1:45233-49377 GCF_000164805.1 Carlito syrichta
CACTGGATGCCTTTGGGAGACAGGGACAGTGGGTCCAGGGACCCAGAGCTGCTCTGACCAGCGTGATGGGTCAATGTCCTGCCCAGGTGGGAGTGGGAGGCTAAGCGTTCCTTCCCCTACTCTTCACGGGAAGCATACCCTGCCCCCCTGGGGTCTAGGGCGCTGTCTGTGAGGCAGACCAAGTCCCCAGACTTTGTGGGGCTGGTGGTGCCCAGTGCACAGTGACTCCAGGGCTGGAGGGCAGGGGTTGCCTCTACCCCACACTGTGGACCTCTGGTCTGACTTGAGCCGCTTGAAGACCCTCTGGTCCCCGAGGCCATTGCCAGCATCAGCGGGTGTCCCGGTCCTCAGGACTGCCCCCAGCCCTCGGGGCACAAGACTAGCTATCCCGGCTCCGGGATCCAGGGCTCCAGGCTGTGGAGCTGGGTCCAGAGAAGGCCCCGTGGCTTCTGGAAACGCCTGGGCCCGGGAGGCACACCCCAAGTGCAGGTATGCTCGCCGCTACGGAGCCCTTGACATGACACACACAGACCCAGCTTGAGCACCTCTCCAAAGGCCGTGTGATTGGGAGGTAGCCGGCAGTTCACACGGCGCAGGTGCACGTGGGGGAGGGAGGACTGTCGACACCAGGACTTTCCAGGGCAGAAAATGCTCGGACAAGCCTCAGTCATGGCCTGAGCGGTGTGCGGAGCCTGACACAAGCCTGGCCACCGCGTGATGGACAAAGCCCAACAACGAGAGACGGAATCTTTTGCTCCCACTGGATGCAGGGCCCTGGTGTGTGCCTCTTGAGGGTCCTGGGGCAGCATGGTGGTCTTGTTCAGAGGCTCCTGCCCAGAGTGGTCCCAGGGCCCTCAGATCCACAGGTTGGGCCTTCCCATGACTGGCAGGGGCAGTGTGGGGGACGCCTCACTGCAGGGACAGAGCCCCTGGAGTTCACCTGCCATACACCATGGATCCAGGGCCTCGCCCCTCTCCCGACACAGGCTCCTCCCTGCTCGGACCAGCCTGTCTTCCAGGGCATCTCCCAGACCTCCCCCGCTGTGCCCTGAGTCCTCACTGCACCAGAGCCTGGCCCTGGATCTGCCAGGGTGACCATGGCCCAAGACATGATGGCCGTGTTTGGACCAGTGCTGCGGTCACTCCTGAAGCCCTCACTGCCCGGCCTGGTGGGACCAACCACAGTCATACCGATGCCCAGGGAGGGGTCGGGACCCAGGCTGGGGCAGATGGGCGCCCTGCCTCTGAGGGGTCTGGCACCTGCAAGAGGGAGGGGGCAGTGCTCTGGGGTCCCCACCAAGCACAGTGTCCCCAATGTGTGGCCCCGTCACCAGCGTCTACAAGAGGGGTCCTGGCCTTGAGGGGCGGGATTCTCATCCCTGCTGCCACCCCCAACAACCCCAGCACGGAGAGCTGCTGTTTCTCCATGTCCAGGTCCCAGGTGGCCTGGTTAGGCCTGGGGCCCATCATGTGGCCGGTGGGAGTACACACAGAAGCACACATGTGTGCACATGTGTCCACTGCATGGGCCGTGAGGGGGGTGTGTGGGGATGTGTCTCTGGAGCCCCCAGGGTTATCTGCTGTCTTGGGTCCCTCAGTCAGATCCAGGTGGACTGAGGTCAGGTCTGTGATAGCAGCTGGGGGCTCCTGGACCAGGTGGCCAGGCTGAGGCTCATACACGGTGTCCACACAGGTGTGCAAACATAGGAAGGCCCTTGCGGGTGTACAAGCGCCATGAACGCCTCCTGAGACCTGAGTGCACCAGCACCATCAGCTCAGCAGGGCAGCGACGAGGAGCGTGCCCGTCCTCCGGTCATTCCCCTCCCAGTGCGACCCCATCCCAGCTGCCCTATGCCCCCTGGGAGGGAGGACCCCCTGTGCAAGCAGGGCATGCTGCACTGCTAGGAACCATGGTGACAGGCCATGGTTCAAGCCAGCAGAGTCCCACAGGGGTGGGCTTCAGTAGGAAGCCAGTGCCACATGCGAGAGGCCCTGTGATCGCTCAGGAGGTCCAGCTGGGCCCACAGTCATGGCTATGTACCCGACACAAGGTTTGGGAGGGGAGGCACAGCCATTCATAGACGGAGAAGCTTCCCGAAACACAACCCAGTGGCTCACAAAGAGGAATCACTGGCGCTTGGCAGCACCCCAAAAAGCACCACATGAGGAAGGGGCTGAGGAAGATGGAAGTCAGGTCACGGCGCGAAGAGAATCTCGCGCGCCAGGACATACATCCAGGCGGCCGTCCCCTCTTCGCCCTCCCCTTCAAGGCGCTAGGCACCCAATTGCACAGACAGGCTGCGGCCCTGCTGCTTCCTGAACCCCAGGCCAAGGCCGTGTGCAGTGTGTGTGCAGGGCCCGGACCACCAGCGAGATCAATCCACCCCTCCCACTGGGATCTGCCTGTGAGCCTGTTTCCCCTTCAGTACCAAAGACCACGCTGGGCCTCCCCATTCCTTTTCTTTTGCCTTGTTCTTCTCTGAAGCGAATCCCTAGGTGGGGCCAGGAGACAGGCAGTGGACACAGCAGCTGTGGCGGCTGGTGGCTGGGAGGGTCCGTGCGTCCGCCAGCATCCAGGCTGCGGCCTCCAGCGTCCTCTCACCTCTGACGACCGCAAGCCAAAGCCGCTCTCATTCCACCACTGGGCTTGAAACTGGGATGACTCCTGGAGTGAGAAGCATCACGCTCCCCCCGCCTTAGACCCCGGCTCTCCGAGTGCCACCCCAGGCTGCCCTTGACAGCACGCTGGTGGGCACCACACTGGGTACCCCTCCCAGCCCACTCCCAGGGCTGTCCACACTTGCCGTGTGAGGCTGGTGGGGCGGGGTGGCTTCCGACCTGCAGGCCCAGGCAGGATTCCCCTCCTCCGGGAGTCTGGTGGTCACTACACGCCACAGACACAGCCTCCACCCCCATCCCTACCTCCTCTCCAAGCACGGACCCTCTGCGGACCACTGCCTGGGCTGGGGACAAGCGTGTGTTTCCTTGCCACCTCCTCTCTTCCCTTTCCTCCCATCCAGTCTTTCCCTGGCTCCTCAATTCCCACGGGAGGGGCAGGTTGCTGAGTATCCAGAATGCTCCAGGAGCACAAGCAGCAGTCAGGGAGGGCTTCCAGAAAGAAGGGGTGGGGAGGGTTGAGGTTTCTTCCCTGGAGAAGGTGGACCCTATGCTTTAGAGTACAAACAAGTGCAGAAGCGCCAGTCCTGCTGAGACCCGAGGAAAACCAAGTCCTGCCATCCAGGCTTTTCTTTTTGGGGTGGCCTTGCCCCTCCCAGGGCCTATGGCCTCTATCCCAGGCAAGCAGGAGGCAGGAGGTCCAGAGACGGGGTGACACTGGAAATGGGCTGTGAGATGAGGCAGCGATGTCCCAGGTTGGGCAGAGTCCCTGCAGGGCAGTCACGTGTGTGTGTGTGTGTGTGTGTGTGTGTGTGTGTGTGTGTGTGTGTGCGCGCGCGCGCGTGGCTGTGGTTACGTTTGGGTAGGGGACATATGGGATGTGTGGGTGTGCCTGTATCTAAGCCTATGTGTGGTTCAGCATATGTGTTTGAGTATGCGTGTAGTTGAACATGCATGTAGTTGAGCATGTGTGCTCGAGCACACGTATGTTTGCGTACGTGTGTGGTTGACTGTGTGTGTTTGAATAGGTGTGTGGTTGAGCGTGTGTGTGTGTGCAGGTGCATACGAAGACAGCAGGGTGTGAGCACATGTGTTGACTGTGTGCACACATGACTGGGTTTGTGCATGGCTGAGTGTGTGCTCACGTGTGAGGGGCCCAGGGCAGGGTGCATGGGGCCGTAGGGGGGGGCTGGAAGGGCAGGAGGTGGAGCTCCTAATCTGAGAAGGCAGGAAGGTGCTACCTTTCCCAAGACCCCACCCTCCTTCCTGCGCTCATGCAGCTCAGCGGGGCTCCCGTGATGGGAAGAGACGCCTGGGTCGCAAGGCCCCGTCGGTTCACAAAGGACTCTGACCCGGTCTCGGGCTGAGCCACACCCACGCACGTGCCCTGGTGGGGCCTTCTGAGCATCCCTCCCTCTGGAGCCCACTCCTGCCGGCAGGCTCTGGCGGCCCGCGGCAGGCGACCAGACCCCGGAAGGACCACACCACGGCTGCCAGAGCCAGAGCCACTGGACAGGAGAGGGCCACG
>NW_007115611.1:49896-67705 GCF_000164805.1 Carlito syrichta
GGGCCACCCCCTCCCCACCCTCGAGGACCGAGCCAACCAGGTTTCTCCGCCCCGGAACCAGAAAGAGCAGAAGGGCTGGGCCAGGGGGTGGCGGGGGTGGGGGGGCAGGGCACCCAAATCACCCCAGCATTGTCAGCAGAAAACCGAAAACTGAGGTAGGGGGCGCGGCCCGGGAGTCGGGACAGGTGGCACTGCCAGCACAGAGCCCCAGGTGTGGCCTGGTGGGCCCCCACCCCTCCTCGGGCCTGTCTCCACCATCCCAGCCCCGCCAGCAGGGGGGGTGGGGCCTCACCAACCCCACCAAGGTGTGTGCCTGCCCGGCAGCACGCTCCCATCTGTCTCCTGGGGCTCTGCCCGGCAGTGCGGTGACAGGGAAGGGTTAAGCCCTGGCAGTCACACCTTTGTTTGCCTGAGATCTGCACCTGCGCCCCAATTAACGGCAAAGGAAAGCCAGACTGAGTCCCACCAGGAAAGGGACCTGCCCTCCTGCCCGCCCTGCAGGCCCTCCTGGGAGGGGATCAAGCCTCAGCCACCGGCAGCCAGGCAGTGGCTTCCATGGCACCCGCCTCCCATCAGGGAGTTTCAAGTTCTGGTGCTGAGTTCCACTTGCTCTGTAGATTTCAGGGGCGCCCCCCATAGTGCTGGCCTCAGCCCTGCTCTGAGTGGCTGAAGCGCCTGCCCTGGACCTCCTTGCTCAGCTCTTGACCTGGAGGCCCCACCTGAGGCCCTCCTTGCTATCCCAGCCTGCCCTTGGGGCAGCCAGTGGGTCCTCCATGGTGCTCTCTGCCCCCTGTGGCCCGTTGGGGTGGCCAGAGCCACCTGTCGCTTGTCTCAGTGGAAAGCCCCTGGCCCAGTGCCTGGCAGGCGGGAGGAATCAGGGAGGACGCTGCTGCTCACAGCGAGGGGTCTTCTGCGGCTCGAGGGCTGAACCCCAGCCCAGGTCCACACAGTCACCCTCTGGGACCGCTGGGACAAGGTGGCCACTGTGCCCGCCACCCATCATCTGCCAGCGCTGGGTGTGGTCCCTCGACCCCTCCCCAGGGCAAGGAGACTCCGGAGGGTCCTACACTTGCCCCCAACCTGGTCCCAGCATAGACCCATAGTTGGGCCCCTGTCCCCTCCCCGTTCCAGGCCCAGGTCCTTAGCCTTCACCTGTGTTTCTCAGAGCTCTGCCCCCACCAGTTGCTCCCCCTCCCCACAGGCCGAGGGTCACAGCAGCCCCCTAGGCTCAGTGGGCAGAGGGGCTGGGTGAGAACAGGAGACAGTCCTGTTTGTGTCTGAGGCCTCAGGGACCAGGGGACCCAGCAGGGGACGGACGCAACCACAGCAGCCAGCCATAGTTTGGGAGCTCCGCCCGCAAGGTCTGGGCCAAGGTCAGGCTGGCCACAGACCGGCTGACTCCCAGCCTCCGCCCCGTCTTCCTCCCAGGCTTAGGGGTCAGTCAACCGCTCCTCAGCTGGCCCCAGCTGTTGTCCCCAACCCTTCACACAGGCCGCTGCCTCTCAGGGCTCACCCGGCTGCCGCCTCCCAGTGCTCCTTCCTGAGGCCAGCGCTGCCAGTGCCAACGCGGCACCTTCTCTGGGCCTCTGTGTCCAGCTCTGGGCACCTGCTTGGCAGGATGCTGGAGAGAGCTGGTCCCCAGCCCACTGAAGGGATCTGGGGTTCTGTCGGAGCTCCTCCAGTCTGTGGGGAGGATCAGGGGGGTGTTGCCACCCACAGGACGGCACTAAGTGGTTTAAGGAGTGAAGACTGAATTGTTTGGAGGGTGCTGGGGGTGTGAGATGGCAATGGTTGGGCAGCAGAAGCGACGGGTGGGGCAGGGACAGGTGGATTTTGAGGCGAAGCCATGTCTTGACTCTGCCATTTACACAGGAGAGAAACCACTGAGTTTCTCGTTGAGGGGACGCACAGCAAAGTGTACACAATTTGTTCTTTTTCAGGAAGACAACACAAAATCTACATTTCTCCCAGACCCACAGCCCACCGGGTCAAACGACAGGAAACTGCTGTCCGCCCAACTTGGATCCTAGATCTGAGGGGCACTGGGGGTCCCGCGGGGCCCCTGTCGCTGGCCCCGGAACTGCCTGACTCCACCAAGGGGAATGATCACTGCTCTTCGTAGGGGGAGGCGGAGGCTGACTTCCGAGAGAGTTCAAGGGCTCTGTGGGTTAATCATACAGGGAGGAGGTGAAACATTGAAACACAGGAGGCATCCCTGGCCGCCTTCCCAGCCTCCTCAACTCCCCACGCCAGAGTGGGCCAGTTGTGGGTCAGAGCCCAGCATCTGCCCAGGCTGGGGTGGGCGGCGGGCAGCGGGCAGCTCTGGACATGGGAACCCATCACGCCCACCCCCTGCCTTGGGGCAGGCGACCTCTGTCCACTTGAGGTCACCTCAAGGTGACCCCACCAGCAGGGCTGTGCCCAGGCGCTAGGCTGACCAGGAACGTCAGCCCTGCCCATCTCTTGGACCATGCATCCCTTCCCCTAGGCTTTTCTTTGTCCCATGGACCCTCCCTGCCCAGGTGACATCCCCTTCCAGGCTCCTGCAGTTTCCTCCCCTTGGTGGCATCCCCCTGACGTCCCCGGACGCCAGCTCCTTCCCCCCGCATTTCCTCTGTTCACCAGGGCCCTGCCCTACACACGACACCAGTATGTGCTCTCAGGAACTTGCTTCATTTGTACTGGGGGCTTTGCCGGAATGAGGTTCTTGTACACTCTCTGCTCTCTGCCGGGTGTGTGGGTCCCCCAGGTCGCTGGGGGCTGTGTGACGACACCTGTTACAGGCTGGTTGTGTCTTCCCAGAATTCACAGGTGGGGTCCCAATCCCAGCACCTCAGAATGTGACTGTGTTTGGAGACTAAGGGAAAAAGAGGCTGCCAGGGTGGGCTCTGACCCAATCTGACCAGTGTCCCAGTAAAAGGAGATCGGGACACCAAGATACCACGGGTAGGGTGCAGAGGACACCCTGCGAGGAGAGTGGTCTCAGGAGATGCCAACCCTGTGACAGCTAGACCTTGGACTTCAGCCCTCAGGACTTGGAGGAAATCAACGACTGTGGGAGAAGCCCTGGCCATGGTGTCCTGTTGCCGTAGCCCAGGCTAAGACATACCCGATACCCAGTCGGTCTCAGGTGGGTTGCTCACTTTTCTTCCTTCGTACCTCAGAGGAAGCTGTCTAGATAGCCCCATTCACCAGATAGCCTTGGTGGACCTGGACAACCTTGCTGAACCTGGACCCTCATGAGACCCAGACACACTCGTCAGAACAAGACAACTTGCTGAACCTGGACCCTGGTTGGATCTGGACACCCTGGTCAGACCCGGACACACTTGCTAGACCTGGACACCCTGTTGGTCCTGGACATCCTAGTCGGATCTGGACACTCTTGCTGGGCCTGGATATCCTGGTTGGGTCCAGATGCCTGTGGTCTGTATAATGGGTGGCTGCTGGACACTTTGCTGAAAATGGACACCCTGGTCGGACCTGTACAACCCGGTTGGACCCAGATGTTCTTGTCAGACCTGGACACCTTGCTAAACCTGGACACCCTGCTTAGGCCTGGACATCCCAGTTGGATCCAGATGCCCTCATCAGATCTGGACACTCTTGCTGGACCTGGACACCCTCAGCAGACCCGGACACTCTTGCTAAACCTGGACACCCTGGGTGTTCCTGGACACCCTAGTTGGACCTGAACACCCTTGCAGGGCCTGGACATCCTGGTTGGATCCAGATGCCCTCGTCAGACCTGGACCCCTTGCTGAACCTGGACACCCCAGTTGGACCCAGATGCCCTCATCAGACCTAGACACTCTTGCTGGACCTGGACACCCTGGTTGGATCCAGATGCCCTTGTCAGTCCTGGACACCTTGCTGAACCTGGACACCCTGGTTGGTCCTGGACACCCTCATCTGACCAGACACTCTTGGTAGACCTGGACACCCTGAGTGGACCTGACAGCCCTGCTCAGGTATTTCTACGGGTATCTAGAGGCTGTTGTGGCCAGCACGCTTCCCCAGGCAAAGGGTTGCAAGTTCCTTGGACACAGACTCCCCCGTCAGCCCCCTAATATCTTGAAGCCGTGTGTCCATCCAGGCCCCCTCAGGCAGGTGCACCCAGGGCCAGCAGCCACCCAGTATACAGACCACAGGCAGGGGCTCTCTTGGGGGCCCAGTCCTGCCCCTCCCCCTGCCTGGGGACCCCACCTCATGCTTCCTGGGATCTGGCCATGGGGGCTGAATGCCACGTTTGGGGCTCCACTTCCCTACTGGCGAGAGTCTGTGCTTCCCCCCAGTCCATGGTCTCGGGATTTGCCCCTCAAGTATCCCCCCTGGGCTTTGCCATTGCTTCTTGTTGTTTTCTGGACAGTCTATGAGAGCTTGTAGCCCGACCCTGGTCTTAACCATTTGCCATCTGCATGAAGTAGTCTGCTGACCTAGCTTGGGGAACATTCTGCTGTATCCGAGTTTGACTGTAATGCGGGAGATGTGACTGTAGGGAGACCCGAGTGTCCCTCCAGACAGCCCGTGCAAGGAGAAAACTTACAAAGGAAACATAGACTGTCATTATCCTCAGAGAAGTGGGCGAAAATACTGTGACCGTGGAAAAAGATCAGCATGCTAGAAAGATAATTCATCAGAGAACAAAAATGAGCTCTTGGAAATTAATATGACGGTGAGCACGAGAGGGGCTGGGGCACCGAGTCAAGGGCGTCTCCCCAGATAGAAGAGAAAGACAGACAGCGGGAGAGAAGATCCTCGGAGGACCTGGTCCAAATCCCAGGGATGCCGATCAGAGAGAAAGAACGGAAAAACAGGAGGGAGGAGACCACATACACATCATAATAACTCAAGAAATCTCCGGGGACCGAGGGGCGGGCCTCTCCAGGTTGAAGGAGTCAGCGACAGGGGCGATGTGAAGCCACATCAAGGCCCACAGCCATGAAGTGTCAGAACAGTGGAGGCAAACAGAAGGCCCAGAGACTTCCGCAGAAACACCCCAACAGCCCCATACCAAGGACCAGGAACCGAAACGGCGTCTCTGCACCCACAACAGCCTGGGAAGCTGGAAGACACCAGCACGTCCCGCCACCCAGGGACGTGCAGGCCACACTGGCGTCTGCACCCAGCCAACCACCACGCGGGTGAGCGTGCAGGGCGGATGCCTTACGATGGCGTGTCCCAGGAAGCCATGGGGCACCTGTTCCACCAGACAAGGCCCACCCAGGAAAGAGGAGGCCTTCGGTCTGGGAAGGCCTGGCCCCGGGAGGAGCAAAAGGAATCTTCAGGCTGAAGGGCCCGGGAGGTCCCAGGAGGCCAGCCCTGCCTCCCACTCAGCATCAGACAGCACCGCGTGGGGCAGGAGGCCAGTGTGTTCAGGCTTAAGTCACAGGGGAGAGTCAGGATGAATTAATCATGAGCTCAGAGAAAACCAAGCAAGCGAGAAAAAAGGAAGGCAATCATTAACCCCGCGGAAAATAGCACACGTGTTGGGTGGGAAAAGACCACGCACGCCAAGGTGCAGCAAGGGTACAGATGCAACCACTGCGTGTTAGCCCAACCGGGATCCTGGCACAGGCCTGGGAAGTGGGGGCCGTCGTCTCACTGGCTGGTGGTGTCATCTGCACACAGAGATGTGGCCTGCGGACGGCCGGGGGTGGCCCGAAGCCATGTGTGTCCCAGCCCGGCAGAAACGCTCGGCTCTCAAGCAACATTCAAGTCGAAGTTTGACAGAAAATGACATTAAAAACTAAGTCGGCGCACACTCTAACCCTCTGAGACCAGGGAGTAGGTCTCAACGCGCTGGAATGATCTAGAATGAAAGGCTCATAGAACTGGGCTGTGAACTCATCTGTCCTGCCCACGTTTTCAAGGCTCTGTCTTTAATCGCACTCCTAACCCTTCCACGATTGTCCCCATTTCTCTGATTTTCCACCTGAGGCCATGAGGGAGGGGTGTGCTTCCCAGCCGTGGCTGCCCTCCTTGGCTCCACGTGGCCTCGTGGCCCAGCCCGTGGGAGCCTCTCCGCCTGGCCAGAGCCAGGTCCGCATCTTGGCCCTTCTGTGGCCCCCATGTTGCCCTGACTGCACAAAGGAGGCTGGCGAGTCAGCCCCCACCCAGCGGATCCCAGACCCCTTGCCGCCGCCCCCCACCTCGGGATGGCTCCTGACAGGGGGCGGGGGGTCTGGAACACACTTGGTTTCCTTGCTGGAGTTTTCTGCCAGAAAAGGTTAATCGAGGCAGTCAGCCTCCCTCCCCTGCCAGAACTCCTGGCTGGGCCATAAGTAGGAGAGGCCCTGGGGGCATCTCCCCTTCCACAGGTAGTCCCAAACACCCGCTGTAGTCAGAGGCCGAGACCCCAACTCCCTCGGGGGGCACACGGTCCCCCTGTTCTTTCCCATGTCAGGCTGAGGGATTCGACCCGGCCTCCCTGGCCAGTCCAACCCTCCCCCACCCCCCAGCTCATAGCAGAAAGGCGGCCCCTGGGAGACACTTGGCCGAAGCCCCCTCTTCCGAGGACCCCACTCCTCTGTGGGCCCTGCCTACCACGACATGCCCCTGCACTCCCAGGCTGGGACCACCCCCCACACCCCAACCTCCTCGTCCCCAGGAGACCGAGGGGACCTCCCCAGGTGACTGGCGGGGCTGGTCCAGAAAGAAAAGCCTTTGCGGGACGAGGCTTCAGCCTGTTCAGAAGTGACAGGGAACGCAGAACCTCAAGACAAACGGCCGGACGCTTCCCAGGCGGCTCGGGGAGCCCAGTCCTACCTGGTCCAGGACGCCGAGGCCGTGTGGCAGGCAGGGCGCGGGGCTCAGCGGTCTTATTGCAGCCTGGCCGGTGGAAGGTGGTGGAACCTTTGCCTGATACCACCGCCGCTCCACAGCCCAGGAATTTTGCATTGAATAATTTTTAACTTCTGCTCTGAGAGTGAACTGGGCTATGTGGAGTGTCCACACCCGGGACGTCCAGGCTTCCTCTTCCAGTCTACAGCTCAGCAGTGACACGGGGGCCAAGAGGGAGCCCTCAGAGGGGCTTTTGAGTTCTATGGGGGGGCGGTAGCCCAGCCAGCTGAGCTGGCCTCATGAGGGGCACTGCCCCAGGGGGAGACCCCCTAGCCCAAGCAGGGTTTGCGTTTCCTGCTGAAGTGGAAGCGCTGCCCTGATGCCTCTGGGTGCTGAGCGCCCGGGACTGCTCCCCCGCACACCCCCTTCCATGGAGCCCCACTGTTCCCACAACCTCTTTTTGTTTTAGATCGGGAAATACAGTTTATTTAGAAAGTAAACGAGGGAGAGAGAGAAGATTCACCTCCCCATGGTGAGGGAGGGGGACAAAGCTTAGGTAACATGGCCTGGCCCAGTGCACAAAGGGCCATGTGGCCACGCCAGAGTTTAGCAAAGCAATGGCCTCCTGCGATTTCTTTTCAGCAGTCTTGTGCTTCAGAAACTTTCTGAGACTTGGGGACCCGGTGCCTTCTGTGACCTACACCCCAGCCTGCAGGATCGCTGCGCTGAGCAGCAGGGGGCCAGACCTGGGGCCGGTTCTGTGCCGTCCGGGGCTGGGCCTGTGAACCCGCCCACCGCCTCCCCACAGCAGGGCCACCGACACCCTCGTCCTGGGCCCCACTGGGAGGCGTTGGCAGTGACAACCAGGGCCTTGTGGCTGGACGGGGTGGGGGCTGCATGGTTTTCCTGTGGCCCCTGGGGACCCTTGCCTCCAGATTCAAAGGGGGAGGCGACGACCTGGCCACCCCTGCTCAAGTGACTGCCACACTTGTGAGCTAGAAAACTCAAGGCCAGAAACAGACCACGTGTGTCACCAGCTCTGGCAGGTATGTGGTCCCCCATGGGAAGTGCCCAACCCACCTGGGCACCGCAGCCACCTCATACCAGAGATGGTGCCAGTGTTGGTCCCGAATTCGGTCACACCAGCCCAGGACATCACACCGCCGGGAGGGCAGAGACTCACGTGGCCATCCTGACCGGGCTCAGCCCCCGGTAGTTCCCGTGGAGGGCAGCTGCGTGTTGGAGGGGCCGGGACATGAGAGGCTCTTGTCCATGGTGAGGGAGGGCATTTCAGAGCACAAACTGCCACCTACAGGGGAAAAGGGGCCGTGTGCCGTCCTTTCCAGAGGAAAGCAGGTCAGGAAGAGGGTGGCTCTTGGGTCTCTGAGACATTGAAACACGGACATACCAGACTCCTGACTCTCCCATCAAGTCCTTCCCACAAGGGAAGCCTAGCCAAGAACCAGAGACATGCCGACCAGCGTCCGCCAGGTGACATTCATCTGATAAGCCAGAGGCCAGGACAGGGCCAGAGACCCTCCCACCATGTCCAGCTTTCTGTCCACACAGCTGGGCCCGGCCAAGAAACAGAAATACACCGACTGGCATCTGAGTGGTGAGGCTCATCCAATAAACCAGATGTCAGGCCAGGGCCAGAGACCCTCCCATCATGTCCCGTTCTCTGTCCACACAGCTGGGCCCAGGCAGGCTCTCCCTGCTTATGGACAAGCTCAGGTCACCAGGGAAGGACTGCCCAAGTCCACCAGCATGTGCGGCAGTCAGGACACGGGTGGGCAGCTGGGAAGGCATCAGGGAGTGGGTCTGCCTTAGAGGTGTGGGTGCATTCTTGAGCACGTAATCGTAGGTGTATGTGCATGTGTGTACAGGAGGCATGTGTGTGCAAGCATGTGGGTGTGTGTGCAGGTGTGTGCAGTGTGTGAATGTGCATGTGTGCAGGTATGTGCATCTATGCAAGTGTGTGGGTATGTGCGTGTATATACAGGTGTGTGTGCAAGTGTGTGTAAGTGTGGGGGTGCAGGTGTGGGCAAGTGTGGGTGTGTGCGAGCGTGTGAGTATGTGCAGGTGTGGGTGTGTGTGTGGGTGTGTGCAAGTGTGTGGGTGTGTGGAGGTGTGTGTTCCTGACTGTGCATCTCACACACACGCTACCATGCTGCCCCGGAGAGGCAGCCACTGGGCCGGGTGACCGAGGCCCAGGTTCAGCAATCGCCCTGGTCAGGGCAGGGCGTGCCTGGAGAAGTTGGCCTGGGAACCGGGTTATCTGGAATTCAGGGAAGCCAGGGTTGCCAGAAGGGTCAGGCCCATTGGAATCCACAGAGCAGCAGGGCCCAAAGCCAGCCAGGTGACTGTCCGTTCCCACACAGCCCCGCTCCTGGCGTGTTTGCTGATACCTAGGCCCGGCCAGGCCCAATGCGTCCATCCTTGCACCACAAGGCTAGCTCAGCTGGCCACTTGCCGCAGAGGTCAGGGTAAGAGGGAGGGACTTGAGCCTGGACCAGGGACAGGCACCCTCTAAGTCCTCAGGACAGACAGCCCTGGGTTCTCAGGGCAGAAACGCTCAAGTACTCAGGGCAGATATCCCCCAAGACCTCAGAGCAGATTCTCCCAGGCCCTCGGGGCAGACACCCCCAGGTCCTCATGGCAGATACCACCAGGTTCTCAGGGCAGACATCCTCCAAGCCCTTAGGGCAGATATCCTCCAAGTCCTTAAGGCAGACACCCCCAAGTCCTCAGTGCCAATATCCCCAGGTCCTCAAGGCAGACACCCCCCAAGTCTTCAGGGCAGACACCCACACAGGTCCTCAGATGCAGACACTCAGTCCCTCTGCCCTCCCCCTCTTGCACTTCAAAGCTCTGGGTCCACCCCTGGATGGGGGAGCCATGCTGGGCGCTGAGGCCAAGTGAGCACAGGGTTGGGAGTCCTTGTTGGCCAGCATTCTTTCCCACCCAGGAGTTGTAAGGCCGCCCCACCATCTCCAGGGCACCTTTCTGGCCCACAGCCTGGTGCCCTGGATGCTCCAGAGCCATGAGTGCCTCCGGGCACCTCCTCTATCGCCTCATCAGAACACGGAGACCAGGCCGAGGGCGATGGGAACAACAGGACCTGTCCTGTGCCCACACAGGCCACCGGGCTCCCGCAGCCGGGGCTCCCACGCCCTCTGCACAGGTGCCTGCGGTCCAAGGCGGCCCTTCCCGACATCCCCTGCCCGCCCCAGGCTCACAACCCCCTCCCGGGCCGTCGCTGCGGCTGTGGGAAGCTTTGGTGGCCTTTGTCCTGTGAGCCCTTATTTGCCAAATAAATATTTGCCGGGTGGGGCTTGGTGCACAGGGTGAGGTATTAAACGGCCTAACCTGGGGGATCCTGTGGCCGTGCAGAGGCCAGGCCACCAAACAAGGAACCGGCGAAGGGGAGACCGGACCCAGGGCCTGCTGGTGCCAGAAGCTACCCCCACGCCCGACACTCAGATGCAAGACCCCATGCGCCGAGCTGACCCAGCAGGGCTGGTGGAGTGTGGTTTCCAAGCGGAGAGGTTGCGGGGAGGAACAGGGAAGCAAGGGGCTCCAGGGCCACCATCCGCGCCAGAGGCAGGAAGGGAGCCATGCGGTGGCCGCCAGGGCCAAGTTCACGCGGCTTCCTGCACAAGTGTCTTGTTGCTGTGTGACAAGCAACCGCCACGCAGTGACGGACACAGCAGGTGTTTATCATCTCTGCCTCTGGCACCCAGAGCAACAACATGGAGGCATGGTGGCCAGCAGGTGGCCTGGCCCACAGCTCACCAGTCTGCTTCTGCTTGCCCCAGGTCCTCCATGGGGCCGGCTTCTGGGGCGCGATCCCAGCTGAGCACCCAGGACGGAGCCGCTGCCTCGTGGCGGGGGGGGGGGGGGTGGACCCCTGGGCTCAGGCTCTGTGACGAAAGCCCCTTCACCAGGGCCTGTGAGGCTTAATTTTTTGGAAGCCGCTTGCCCACGTGGGGCGTGGTGCTTGTTTTCACAATGCCCTGGAAACGGCGTGGTTAGCACAGAGCAGGGAAGTTTGGGAGAGATGGTGTGTTTTCCCTTAATCTATGCGTGAATGCCACCACCCTGCCCCGGCTGGAGAGCAGCCGGGTTGGGGCTCACCGCACACATCCCACGCTCCACGCACATCTCCGGTGTGAGCGAGTGGCACAGGCACACAGGGCACCAGCAGGCAGAGGGGTGGTGGGTGGGCCCTGCGTGCGGCCCAGGGAGCAAGGCCCCGTGGGCATCGGTCACAGGAGACATGGGCGCTGCTGACCCGAGGCTGAGCCTCACGACCAGGCCCCAGACACCACCCAGAGCCTCAGGGGAAAGCCTCCCACCCTCCCCAGCCCCACCAAGAGGGTGGAATGAGACACCTGAGGGGTCACAGCAGGAGGCAGGGCTGCGTGGGGCCTGGGAAGGAGCAGCCCCTCGTCGATGAGGAGGCCGCAGGCACTTGGAGCTGCCATGCCAGGCCTGGGCGCCGTGGCTCAAGTTCGAGGGCTGGCGCAGCAGGCTCCTTTCCGGAGGAGGAGGGGGTGCCCCAGGCTGGAGGCGGAGCCCGCCTGCCCGGCACCGCCACACCACACCTGGACGAGTCCTCTAGCGGGAGGCCCCAGCCGCGTGGCCACCCCTCCGCTGCACCCGCACGCTCAGGCCGCCCCCTGCAGGCCGGCCCAGGAATCCGTCACCGAGAGTCTGCGGCCGCTCCAGCTTCTGCTTCCAGGTCCTGGCGCGGGGCCAAGTGCATGGAGCTCCGCAGACAGGGTCCCACGCAGGCCCAGCAGGTGGCCGGCGAGGGAAGAGGCTCCTCGGCTCCTGTCCAGCAGGCGTCCGAGCCCCAAGGCAACGGCGAGCGGGTCCCCTCCGCCCCACGAAGGTGGGGCCGCATGGGCCTGCAACAGCAGGGTGGAGGAGGCGGGTTCCGGAGCTCTAAGGAGGCTTCCTCTGAGGCCACACGCGGTCGGCTTCCAGGTCGTGACTGGGGCACACGGGACAGCCGCTCAGCCCGAGAGGCACCACGCCCTTGAGGCCCATGTCCCTCTCTGTCCGGAGCTCCAATCCCGCAGTCCTGCCCCACCTCCCCTCGGGAGCCCCCGCCCTGCACGGCCTCCTTTCACAAGGCCCTTGACCAGATCACCGAGGTCACACCACAGCCCGCAGCCCACATCTGGAAGCCCAGGGGCACCCCCCAACCAAGCAGGCGCCATGAGGGGAGGGCCTCACCCTACATAGTGAGGGGGCAGGAAGCCCGGGGCAGGGCAGCCTGGGCATGGGGGCGGGCTTGTCATGGTCCGACCCAGTGGCCTCTGTCCTGTGCGTGAGGAGGCTGGCTCCACACAGGTGCGAGCCTGGGCCTGGGAAGCGAGTCTGGCGGGGAGGAGGGTGGCCGACAGTGGCCTCCTAATTACAGATCACTGGATAATCGTGCGCTGTAATTAAGAGGGTAATGACCTCCACCTGCTCCTCGTGGGCAGGGCAGGGGCAGGGTGCCACAGGCTCGGAACGGTGGGGGCCAAGGGTGGGCCCGGCTTCCCAGGGGTGTGGGTACCAGGTGCAGCTGTGGATCTGTGGCCTCCCGCGTGCCACATGTTAAGCTTCAGTGGCAGCCACGCACGACTGGGGTGCTTCCCAGGGAGCTGGGATTAGTCTGAGGAGAGCCGCCCCTGGAATGGAGCGCCACATCCCCGGGAGCCCGCGAGCCTCAGCAGCCTGGTCCAGGCCCCTCAGAGGAGATGCCATGGAAGTAGGATGGACATCCCAGGAAGCTGGGGAGGGCCCGGCTGTCTTGGCAGCTCCTCTCGCCAGGTCCTGGGGCTGCTGGGAGTCCTGCCTCGGTCTCCCCTTTCTGAAGTGCATCGTCTAGGGATTGTAAACTTTGTCCAAACAGTCACATGCTAGGAAAATGGGCAATGTCAAAGACCCAGAGACCGTGGAGTCCAGTCAGGACAGACAAGCTTGGGATGTGGCTCATTGTCTCTGGACCCTGTGCCCTGCCTCCCCGACCTCTGCCAATGGGAATGTCTTGGACACCGTGTGATGTGACATCATGGCCAGGAGGCAGTGCCAGTGCAGCACCTGTGGCTCCTGTGGACACCGTGGAATGTCTGCCCAGGGCCCGGATGTCACACAGTAGGTGCACGCAGGGCACCCTCCACACCCCACAGCCCTGGTGCCAGGGGTGCGGCTGTGTCTTAGGGATATCCACTGCCGCCTCTAGGATGGCCAGATGGCTGCACTCACTTTACAAATGCAGTCATCCTCTCCTGGTAAACACTCCGAATTCACACAATCTGGTAAAGCTGACCCGCCCACAGAAAGGTCCTTCAACATTACAGACTTGAAATAGGTGCCAACTCCACCTCAACATGGAAAACATGCATGCACAACTCACTTCCCCCAGCCCTTCCCATGCCGAATTTGAAATCTCTACAGGCAGAGAGCATTAACTCAGGGACACGGCCAGCCCGGTTGGCCAAGGTGGTCACTCTGGACCCAGCAGATTTCTGCCGGGCATCGGGTGGTGACCCCCAAGTCTCCACTGAGGCCATCAGACCAGGAACCCCGCATGACCTGCATATCGGACCTGGCATTTGTGTGGCCCTTGAGACAGTAAACACATTGTGTGCTTTACAGGTTTTAGTTCCACTTGACGGCACCCTAAGAGATGTCCTTGTCTTTTCCACCTAGCCCAATGGAAACCTGCATTCTTTCATATTCTTGGGAATATGTAGCTTGTGGGGTTTGGGGAATATTCCAGAGACATCTCGCTTGGCCTTGTCTGGAGACTTGGGTCACTGCCCATCGAGAATTTACCCAACACAGATGTTCACTCCACATCCACTGGGTGCCTCACCCTGACAACAGCTTCCCAGGAAGGACCCGATAGCCCACCCACGCTTCAAGAGGGGGCGCCCAGCCTCACATGGCTGGTGCCAGGTTGCATGGCCCAGTGGGGGCTCTGCTTCAGAGACCAGCCCGGGACCGCAGGCTGGGCCCCAGCGGGGGTGGGTGTCAAGGGGAGCCTGCCTGGGAGGGGAGCCCTGCTGAGGCGGGCGAGCCCAGGGCCCACAATCTCCTGCCTCCCTAGCTCCTCCCCTGTGCCTCTTCCCTCGGACAGGGGCCGCATGCCAGGGAGGAGCAGATCACCCTGCGTGGCTGAACACGGGGACGGGGATGCTGCCCGCCAAGCCCCTGGGTCAGAAGACAGTCGCTTCCTGGTGAGCTGAGGGGTGAGGACTCGAAGCTGAAGCAGGCGCTGCAGCGGGGGCCTGGGAAACTGATGCCCAGCTTGGAGAACAGCTTAGGATGCAGGAGCAGTGTGACTTCGATGCCAGGTCATGGTGTGGAGGCATAGCCCAGACAGCACGAGGGCCTGCAGCGCAGACTGGACTCCACGTGGGCATGGCAGCTCCCGCACCCTCGCGTGGTCCTCATGAGTTCGGTCTGCCTCAGGAGTAGGTTCCTTGCCACCAGGCGGGCACCAGTGTTTCTCAGGGCTTACCTCCCTGTCAAGACAGTTCTGAAAACCTGCCGCCCTTACGAATTCCACGCGCTGGATGCTTTGCCCAAGCTGCTGGTGACCAGAAGCCCTCATGCCATCAACTCCTGCCACAGGCCCAAGACTGCTGGAACGGGACCCCCGGCAAGCACCACACTAAGCCATCCCTCTCGTCTTGCCCTCCTGCCTAGAGACCACCCTTGGGTTGTGACAGCAGCTGAGGTCTCAACATGTGAAAGGGCAGGTTGCCCCAGGATGCATGACGGAGGTCAGAGGTCAGCGGGAGAGAGGCGGTGGGCTGTGTCCCAGATGGGCGTCCTGGGAGCCTGGACCCCTCCACCCAGCTCCCACTTGTCCTGCCCACTGGCTTGGCCAGGAAGCAGGCCCAGATGACAAAGGCCCAGATGACCCCAACTTTAGGGTCCCATCAGAGAGGCTAAGTGGGTCTTTGCTTCATGCAGGAAAGAATTCAAGAGTGAGCTGACATATTAAAGAGAGAAACAGAAAGACAGCTACTCCGTGGGCAGAGCAGCCCTGCAGCATCGCTGGGGCTTCAGTTGGAAGAAGGAAAGCAGCTTATTGGAGCGTCAGAGTCTAGGCCACGCTACCCTGAATGCACCCACTCTTGTCTGGGATGACAGACAGCAGTCTGCTCCAAGGCAGAGCAGCCTAGGTCGGTCTCTAGGAAGAACAGTAGCCGTGCATCTGGGGTTGGCTTTTTTTGAGGTAGAGTCTCACTCTGTTGCCCAGCCTGGAGTGCAGTGGCACACTCCCAGTCACTGCAACCTTGACCTGCTGGGCTCCGGCAATCCTTCCGCCTCAGCCTTCCAAGTAGCCGGAACTACAGGTGCGCACTATGACGCCTGGCTAATTTTTTAAATATTTATTGTAGAGAAGAGGTCTCACCAAGTTGCCCGGGTGGGTCTCGAACCCACAGGCTCAGGCATCCACTCGCCTTTACCTCCCAAAGTTCTGGGATTACAGTCTGAGCCACCGAACTCAGCCTGGGGTTTGCTTTTATAGCTGTCTCTTCATTACATGCTAAGAGAGAGGTGGATCATTCATGGGTCTTCCTGGAAAGGGGTGGAGATTTCTAAGAACTGAGGTTCCTCCTGATTTGTTATTACAATGGGCAGGGTCAGGGCGTCGTAGGCTGGAGGGTGTCCTCTCGCATGCTGATGTGTTGTCATGAGGGGCAAAGTCAGGCAGAGGGCAAGGCAGCTGCCAACTGTGTTCTAGCTGGCTCTAGGCGGTTCTCAGTAGCGTCCCTGTGAGGGCTCACACACCAGGCCAGCCACCTGTCCAGAGACTGCCTCGGCCTCCAGTCTCGAGAAGCGAGCCTTGTTTATCCTTGGAAACTAGTCTGTTGGACGCTCATCTCCAAGGGACGCCGGCAGGATCCAGCGGACACCGCCAACTATACCAGGAGTCCTTCGAAAGTGTCTGCTGACAGCCAGAAGCAGAACACAGCTGTGCTTCTGGCACAACCGAGACCGCGCTGACAGGGTTCCCTGGCGCCAGGCAATTCTGCCACCCTGGTGCAGGTCCTCAGCAGACGGGGCTCACCTGCCCCTCCCATCCAGGGTCCAGCCTGGCAAGGCACAGGTGAGCTCCAGCAGGACTGGCAGAGGTGGCCAGAGCCCCGGTTTGTCCTGCCAGCTTCCTAACTGAAGACCGCAGCCACGCCACCCTTCTGTCCACTCACACCAGCATGCCACCATGGGGTGTGTGAGAACCTGTGGATGGCGGCGTGCTGGGGTGGCCAGATCCCTCCTGGCCCAGGCCAAGGGCATGCATCTCTGCTCAGACTCAAAAGCCAGACGCGGCCACCGGGGTAGCGCCATGCCAGGACAGCTGCCCCTGCAAAGCCAGCCCCTGCCCAACGTGCAGGAAGCTGCCGCAGCTGTCCCAACCCATCCCTGGCATGCCATTCCCTTTCCTGCCTCCTGGGGCCAACGCCACAAAGGGCAGGGTCACAGGTGCTCCCTCCCTGGCAGCCAGCTTTGCAGGCCTGAGACGAAAACCCCCTCATCTGTCCAAGTGGCCACGACCCTTGAAGAAAGGTGTAGCAAGTTTTCGAGCGGGCCTGCGTGTGCCCACAGCCCCAAGAATCAGCAAAGGAAAGCATTTGCCCTGTTTCCTCTCCACTCCCTGTAAGTCACTCGAGGAAGCCTAACCTCCCCTGCAGACTGTGCTCCTCGTTCAAGTGAGGAAAGAGGCTCCGTCCACTCCCCTTCTACCAGTAATCACAGATTTGGAAAATAGAGTACCGTGTAACTGAAAGACTTGTCATTTGTGTAACCTGTGCGTGTTATAGCTACTAACGAACATTATGTTGTGGTGAAGAATGTCTTATTTTGTAATAGGCTCTGCCAACTCCCTTACTCTCTGGCAAGCTAGATCAATCTCTGTTGGGTGTCACTGATACGAGAAACTGCGGGCTACCCCTGGGGACTGGCGCCAGAAAATGTGGACCATAAATGTTACTGCAGACAACATGCGGCTGTACAGTGCTCTGTCAGTCTCATAGTCAATATATAGGTGCCAGCAACCCTAAACAAATAAAAACAAGCTGTAAAACCAGAAACACCGGGTGCCAGCTTGTCTTCTTGAATTCTGAAATACATTTCTTTCCTTCTTTTTTTTTTGAGTTGGAGTCTCAGTCCTTCGCCCAGGCTGGAGTGCAGGGACATGCACCTTTACCGCCACCCCAGCATTGACCTGCTGGATTCCGGCGATCCTTCCGCCTCAGCCCTCCAAGTAGCCGGAACTACAGTTGCGCGCTACCACACCCGGCTATTTTTTATTTTATTGTAGAGGCGAGGTCTCGCCAAGTTGCCCGGGTGGGTCTTGAACCCATGGGCTCAGGCAATCCACTCGCCTCGGCCTCCCAAAGTGCTGGGATAACAGGCTGAGCCACGGAGCCCGGCCTCTTTCTTTCTTTTCTTTTTTTTTTTTTGAGCATCCTCCCGTCTCAGCCTTTCCAGGACCTTGAACCACAGCGCGAGCTGCCACGCCTGGCTAATTTTTTTTTGTTTGTTTGTTTTTGAGTTGCAGTCTCACTCTGTCACCTAGACTGGAGTGCAGTGGCCCCTCCCAGTCACCGCTGCCTCGACCTGCTGGGCTCCAGCGATCCTTCCGCCTCAGCCTTCCAAGTAGCTGGAATTACAGGGGTGCGCTACCACACCCAGCTAATTTTTGATTTATTGTAGAGATGAGGTAGAGACGAGGTCTCGCTAAGTTGCCCAGGCTGGTAGACGTCCACTTCCTTCCTCCAGTTCTCTGCCTCTCAATTTATTGGCTTCGAGAAACAACGCCGAACACTTACGGGACGCGGCACCCCGGGGGGTGGCAGGAGGCCCCAGCAGCCTCCCCGAGGCCCGCCCCACCGCCGGGGAGGCTCCGGGCACCCCGGGAAGCGCCGGGGTTCCAGAGGGCGGAGCCGGGCCTGCAAGGGGGCGGGAGCAGACGCCCTTCTGGGCGCCACAAGAACTCCACCGCGCGCGG
>NW_007115611.1:68358-86369 GCF_000164805.1 Carlito syrichta
CGGCGTCTGGGCGACGCCGTTTCTTCCCGGGCGCCGCTGGCTTTGGGGACCGGAAGCTGGCCTGGCGCGTCCTTCCTCCCCGGAGACCCGGGGCGCGGGGCGGGGCTGCGGTCACACCGGCTCTCCGACGCCGTCCCCTTTGGCAGGACGGGAGCTCGCGGAGGGGAGTGGAGTCCGGGTGATGCCGCAGCCCCCTCTTTCCCCGCCCCGCCCCGGTGTTCCCTGAGAGCCGTCCCTGCGCTCGCGGCTGCCTCGAGTGACAGGCTCCTCGCTGAGGCCCGCGCTCCGGTCACCGCGGCACGAGGATCCCGCGTGCCCCAGGGGGAGCGCGGCCGGCGGGCTCGCAGGGTCCTGGGCTTCCCCTTGGTGTCCGCGTGCGCTCCGCGGGCAGGCGACTCCTGGAAGTCTAGCCCGCCGTCGGCGGCGTTTCCGAGAGCCGTGTTCGCAGGTCTAGGACGATTCCAGGTGGCTTCTGTGCACGCTGGGGGCGACCGCTAGGAGCTACTGGGCACAGCCAGGCTCCAGCCGTCCTGCCGTGCTGTGTCCACCCAGCCGCCGCCTGGCGTTGGGGAGGTCTGTCCCCAGCTGTGGTAGTGGCAGGACTGTCCTTCCGGGAGTCGCTTAGGGTCACCGGGTCTGCGGCGATCTTCCTTCACTGAAGCCATTTCCTCCACGGACAGACGAGAGTGGTGAAAGCATAGAGAGATTCTTCCCCCACCGTGGTTCAGCTTGAAGTTTTTCTTTTTCTGTCGCCCAGGCCAGAGTGCAATGGCACGCTCATGCCACCACAGCCTCGACCTGCTGGGCTCAGGCGATCCTTCCGCCTCAGCCTGCCGAGTAGCTGGAACTACAGGCACGCGCCACCATGCCCGGCTAGAAGCTTTTCTTAAAGGGCAGAGAGAGCCCTGGTTCCTGCGACTGGAGAAGGGCCTTAGAATCCAGGATCTGGGTGCCAGGTGCTGTTGCGTCTAGGCCATGTCGGCAGGCAGGGCTGGATGACCGGTGTGTTTCTGTCACTTGTAATCCATAGTCAACCTGTCCACACTGGGACAGTGAGGACCTGGCTCCCACCGTCTGTCATCCACGATGCGGGTCAAGCAGCTTCAGAATTGCTCACCCAACCCCTGCCCCCCGCAGGGAACAAACCTACCCATGGAGCACGGCGTGTGCGAGGTTTCTAGTCCATTGCCCGGTCACCCCGGTTGCCAAGCCTTCTCCGCCCCGGCAGCATGCCCTGTTTGCATTCGTAGTGTGGGTACAGTCCAGTCACCATCTGTACCTAGTTGATGTCGGGTTTGTTTGTTTTCATGCGCTGAAATTTATTCTTTGCGATCGGAGGCGCTGCAGTCTTAGATGAATGCAGAGCTTTATCCACCCTGGTCGTGTCCTTCCAAGTTCCTTGTTTCACAGGGTCTGTGGTGATCTTCCTTCACTGAAACCATTTCCTCCAAGGACAGACGAGAGTGGTGATAGCATAGAGAGATTCTTCCCACACCATGATTTAGCTTGAAGTTTTTCTTTTTCTGTCGCCCAGGCCAGAGTGCAATGGCACGCTCATGCCACCACAGCCTCGATCTGCTGGGCTCAGGCGATCCTTCCGCCTCAGCCTGCCGAGTAGCTGGAACTACAGGCGCGTGCTACCACGCCCGGCTAATTTTTTGATTTATTGTAGAGATGAGGTCTCGCCAAGTTACCCAGGCGGGTCTCGAACCTGCAGGCTCAGGCAATCCACTCACCTCAGCCTCCCAAAGGCGCGGGATGACAGGCTGAGCCACCGAGCCCGGCTATGATCCATTGTTAATGAATTTTTCGTATGCTCTGAGGGTAGAGTCTGAATTTGGTTGTTATTCCAAATGAGTATCCAGTTGTTCCAGCACCATGTGTTGTTTCTTTCCTCTTGAAGTGCTCTGGCATCTTGGTGAAAGTCATTTATGTGTGTGAGGGTCTGTCTCTGGACTCTCTTCTGTTTACTGATCTGTTTGTGTACCCGTTCACCCGTCCACACTGGTAACATCATCTGCAAGGCAGGGTCGTATCAGTTCTCCGTCCTTTTACCAATTGCCTTGGCCATTTTAGGTTCTTTTCATTTCATGTATATTTTAGAATCAACTTGTTAGTTCCTCCAAAAAAAAAAAAGATAAAGCCCCCAGAGTTTTCAGGGGATATCAGATGCATAGATCAGTCTGGGGAGAATGTATATCTCAGCACGTGTTTTGATGCATGTGAGAGGGAATGTTGTGACACCTGAGACAGTGTAAGGTGGCGGAGGTACTGGCAACCATAAGAGCTGGTCAGTAGCCGGGTGTGGTGGCATACGTCTGTAGTTACCGCTACTTGGAAGGCTGAGGTGGAAGGATCACCTAAGCCCAACAGGTTGAGCCCGTGGTGGCTGTGAATGTGGCACTGCCCTCCAGCCTGAGCGACAGAATGAGACTCCTACTCAAAAAAAAGAAAAAAAAGTTGGTTCCAGGACTGCAGAATTGGCTGTTGGAAAACATAGGTGTGAGGGTGGCCTCAGCTGTGTGGATTCAGTATCCAGTTTTGTGTTGACATGATGACACATCAGGAACATGGCGCCTGGGTGGGAGAGGGTATCGCAACTCCGTTCCACAGGTCTGGATCTTCTTGAGGGTGACCGCTTAGGAGTGGGTACAGTTTGGCTCATTCACATTAGAGAGGGTATCAAGTTGAGAGCCAGGCGATTCATAAAGTAAATGGGTGGAAGATATTGAATCCCGTGGATCCTTGGAGGGGAACTTTGAAATTTTCCTAAGTGTGTCCACCCCCAAGTGGAGATAGAAGCCAGAATAAGAGAACTGTGGGCTTGCAGGACAACCGCAGATTAAGCATAGCTTCTGCGGAAAAGGGCTGCCTTGAAGATAGGTCTTCTGAAGGTAACATTTGACTCCAGCTGTACAGAGGAACTGACCTTGACAAACAACGGAAGGAATCATGACATGAAATTCCTTGAATAAAAATTTGTTTTTAAATTAAAAAAAAATCCAGGTGCAGTGGCTCACGCCTATAATCCCAGCACTCTGGGAGCATGAGGTGAGAGGATCACTTGAGTTTAGGATTTCGAGCCAGCCTGGGTGAAATAGCAAGACCTCATCTCTACAGAAAAAAAAAATTAGCTGGGCATAGTGGCGTGTGCCTGTAGTCCCAACACTTGGAAGGCTGAGGCAGAAGAATCACGTGAGCCCAGGAGTTCAAGGTTCCGGTGAGCCACGATCGTGTCACTGCACTCCTCTCTGGGTGATAGAGTGAAATCCCAACTCAAAAAAAAAAAAAAAAAATTAAGTCTGGGCTCAGTGGCTCAGCCTGTAATCCCAGCATTTTGGGAGGCCGAGGTGAGTGGATTGCCTGAGCCCACGGGTTCGAGACCAACCCAGGCAACTTGGCGAGACCTTGTCTCTACAATAAATAAAAAATTAGCCAGGCATGGTAGCGCGTGCCTATAGTTCTGGCTACTTGGAAGGCTGAGGCGGAAGGATTTTGGAGTCCAGCAGGGTAGTTTTGTAGAGATGAGGTTTTGTAGAGATGAGGTCTTGCTATTTCAGCCGGGGCAACAGAATGAGACTCCAACTCAAAAAAAAAAGAAAAAATGACTTGTCCACTAACATGGTATATCTTTACATTATTTGGGTCTTTAATTTCTCTCAGAAATACTTTGTAGTTTTTGGTGAACAGGTCTTGCTTATCTTTTATTAAACTTATCTGTAACTTTTTCATGTTTTTAATGCCATTGTAAAATACATTTTTTAAAGTTTAATTTTCTAGTTGTTTGTTACTAGTATATGGAAATACAACAGATTTTTATGTTGATTTTATATTCTTGGAACATTACTAAATTTGCTTATAAATTACAGTAGGTTGGGTTTTTTGGTAAATTCCTTAGGATTTGTAAAACAGTCATGTCATCTGTCTAGAGACATTTTACTTCTTTCTTTCTAATCTATATGGGCTTTATTTTGTTTTCTTTCTTTATTGCAACTGCAGGACAGTGTTGAATAGAAGTGGTAAGACGGGACACCCTAACTTGTTCACCGTCTCTAGGGGAGAGTTTCCCACTTCACTGTTAAGTATGATGTTAGCTGCAGAGCTTCTTAGTACTTAGTAGATGTCTTTTGTCAGGTTGACAGTGTTCTCATTTATTTTTAGTTTGCTTTTGTTTTTGTTTTTTTGAGCCAGTCTCACTCTGTCACCCAGGCTGGAGTGCACTGGCATGCTCACAGCCACTGCAGCCTCCACCTGCTGGGCTCAGGCGATTCTTCTGCCTCAGCCTTCCAGGTAGCGGAACCACAGGCACGTGCCACCACGCCAGACTAATTTTTTAATTTATTGTAGAGATGAGGTCTTCATTTTTTCTGAGACAGAGTTTTACTGTGTTGCTCCAACTGGCCTCCAACCCCTGACCTCAAGCTATTCTCCACCTCAGGCTCCAGAATACCCAGGACTGACTACAGGTGTATGCCATCATGCCTGATTAATATGCTGGGGTTTTTTTTTCGATCATAAATGAGCCTGAAATTTTGTCAAACAGCTTGTTCTGTATCTAATGAAATGGTCATACAATTTTTTTCTCCTTTGATTGTTACTGTGGCGGATGACAATGATTGGTTTTTGTATGTTAAACCAATCTTGTATCCTGAGATGAACCCACTTGGTCATGCCCTGCCATCCTATCCTTGCGCTCCTGAATTTGGTTTGCTGATGTTTTGTGAAGGGTTTTGGATTATGAGGCTGTTAGTTTGTCCTTGTCTGGTGTCCACATGCCTGCATGAGCTTTGTTTTACTGCCCAGCGTCTGCACTCTCTTTCCATCCGCTCTTTCTTTTTTTTTTTGGAGTCTCACTCTGTCGCCCAACTGGAGTGCAGTGGCTGCCCTCGGCCACCACAGCCTCGACCTGCTGGGCTCCGGCGATCTTCCGCTCAGCTTTCTGAGTAGCCAGAATTACAGGCATGTGCTACCACGCCCGGCTGATTTTTTGATTTATTGTAGAGATGAGATCTCACTGCCCAGGTGGGTCTCGAACCCGCGGGCTCAGGCAATCCACTCACCTCAGCCTCCCAAAGGCACGGGATGACAGGCTGAGCCACCGAGCCTGGCTCTCCATCCGCTCTTTCAATCTGTCTTTGTCTTTATGTTTCAGGCTTGTTTCTTGTGAAAATCACATTACCAGGTCTTCCATTTTATCCAACCTGACACTCTTGCTTTTTAAAATAACTTTAATAACTACCATTGATTGAACACTTTATATGCATTATCTAATTTTGTTTTTATTTTATTATAAAATATACCCCGCATAAATTTTACCTTTTTAATCATTTTTAAGTATAACTTCTGTGGCATTGAGTACATCCGCATTGTGCAGCCTTCACGTCATTTATCTCCAGAACTCTTTCCATCTTCCCCTAGTGAATTCCTTTTTTCTTTTTTTAAAATTTTTTAACTCTGTCACCCAGGCTAGAGTTCAGTGGTGTGATCACAGCTCACTGTGCCTTCTGTCCTCAAGTGATCCTCCCACCTCAGCCTCCTGAGGAGCTGGGAGCCACCACACCTGGCTCCCCTAGTGAATTCTGTCAGACATTCTAAGAAATAACACTAATCTCACATAAACTTCTTTCAGAGAATTAAAGAGGAGGGGATCTTTCCCAGTGTGTTTTATGAGACAATGTAACTTGATACCAAAACCTGACAAAGATACCTAAAAATAAATTATAAGCCACTGTCCTTCATGAACACAGGCAAAAGTCCCTAGGCTGTTGGCAAATCAAATCCAGCAGTAGGTTAAAGGGATTGTATACCACAACCGGACAAGTGCAAAGTTGTTTTTGACAGTTGTGAGTCAATCAGTATAATCACAATATCATTAGCATAAAGGAGAAAAAAGTATGATTGCTCTAGTAGACGCAGAAGAAGCATTTAAGAGCATTAAAAAAAAAAAAACTCAGCAAACTAGGAATAGAGGGAAACTCCCCCAGTTTGATAAAAGGCATCTGTGAACAATCGACACCAGACCTTGCACTTAATGGTGAAATATGAAACACTTTATCCCTAAAATCAGGATCAAGGACACTACATGCTCTCCATTTTCCTGGAAGTCCCAGCCACTGTGGTAATGGAGGAAACAAGGATCGGAAAGGAAGAAGTAAAACTGTATTCTTCGCCAGTGGCAGGATTCCTACATAGAGGACCCCAAGAAAGCTGCAGAACGCTGCCAGAGCTGCTGAGCAGACTTCGGGAATCAAGGTCCCTGTGCAAAAGTTAATTGTGCTGTTAATATAGTGGTAGCAAACTGTTGAAAAATGAAATCAGAAATTCATTCTATTCGCAATAACAAAAGTAAGATAAGTTTTAACAAAAGATATGCAAGACCTTTTCATTGTAAACCATAGAATACTCTGAGAGAAGTTAAAGGAGACTGAAGAAACAGAAAAACTCGGTATTGTTAAAATGTCACTTCTCCCAGTCAAAATTCCAGCAGGCTTTTTGATGGAAACTGACAAGATGACACTGAAATATGAAAATGCATATGACCTGGAATTGCCAAATTAGCTGAGGAAAGCACAGCTTAGATGACCTGATTTCAAACCTGTCAGCTTCAGTAATCAAGTCACTGTGGTGTTAGTGCAGAGTAGACACCTAGGAGAAGGGAACAGAATAGAAAGTCCAGAAATAGTCCCACACACCTACAGTCAGTCGATTTTCTTTTTTTTTGAATTGGAGTCTCACTCTGTCGCCCAGACTGGAGTGCAGTGGCCACTTCCGGCCACCGCAGCCTCGACCTGCTGGGCTCCGGCGATCCTTCCGCCTCAGCCTTCCAAGTAGCAGGAATTACAGGCATGTGCTACCACGCCCGGCTGGTTTTTTGATTTATTGTAGAGATGAGGTCTCGCTGCCCAGGTGGGTCTCGAACCTGCGGGCTCAGGCAATCCACTCACCTCAGCCTCTCAAAGGCGTGGGATTACAGGCTGAGCCACCGAGCCCGGCAGTCAGTCGATTTTCAACAAGGTATTGACAATGCACTGTGGAGAGAAAAGTGTTTTTAACAAATGGTGCCAGATCAACTGGATATGCATAAGGGAAAAAGTGACCCTTGACCTTCACACCAAATGCAAAGGGAACTCAAAATGTGGAAGCTAAAACTAACATTCTGGATGAAGACAGGAAATCCTAGTGACCTTGCGGTCAAGGCAGAGGAAAAACAGTGTTTTAATTTTATAAAATAGTTACTTAAAAGTGAAAACATTTGCCCTTCTCAAGATTCCCATAAGAAAGTGGAAAGCCAACCAGACAGTGGGAGAGAAGATTTGCCATCGGTGTACCTGATGAAGAATGTACACAGTATTGTCACAGCTCAGTAGTAGGAAGACCACCCGATTAGACAGAATGGGCACAGTGCAAACACACACCTCCCAAAGGAAGATCTGCAAATGGCTAATACACACATGAGCCGATGCCAACCACTGGACCTCAGGAAAACGCAGATCACGACAGCACTGAGACCCTCTGGCACCTGTTAGTACTGAGGTCTTGACAGCACTGAGACCTTGTTGCACCCCATTGGTGCTGATGCTGTGACAGCACTGAGACCCTGTTGCATCCTGTTGGTACTGAGACCATGACAGCACCGCGACCTGTTGCACATCATTAGTATCAGGGTTAACGAGAGGAGGGCCTCTGAGCTCTCCCATGCTGCTGCACATGTGTTACAGCCGCTGTGGGAAACAGGTGGCAGTTTCTCAGGAAGTCAAACACACCCCTTCCTGCAGTCCAGCCTTGCCACTCCTGGGCATCTCCCCAAGAGAAACAGAATCCTGTTGCAAGGGCATTGATAGCAGTTCTCTCCACAGCCTTCAGAACTAGAAGCAGCCCCCTGACCACCAGCAGGTGAGCAGCAGAGGAAGTGGTGTGTGACCATGTGGTACTCTGTTACTCACCACAGAGGAGCAAAGCGTGAATAAGACCACAGAGGTGAATCTGACAGTCACTGTCCTGAGTGAAAGGGTCCAGATAGCATGTGCAGGTGCATGGTCCATCTGTGGGAGACTAGAAGGTACAGACTGATGTGCAGTGACACAGTCAACTTGTGGATGCTGTGGCCAGGGGCTAAGCACCTACACAGGGGGAGGCGCCCTGTCCTGGTTTTAGGCAGCATCACGTGTGCAGAGTTTGAGTTGTGTCCTTTGAATGGATGGGGTTTACTGTACGTAAATTATACCTCAATAAAGTTGACTAAATGTTGAATGGAATCTTGGGTTTTGATTTCTGAATGGAAACGGTGTTTTGTGACTTGATGTGGCCCTGGGGATGCCTCTTGCCAGGGAATGAGGAGGGGTTCAAGATGTCTGGAGTTTTCCAGGGGCAGAGGAAGGCAGTCTCCATTGAGCACGTGTCAAAAGGACTAAACGCAAAGACGGTCACATCCTGTAGTGAGGTGTGCAATGTGTCTGTGACTTCAGCATGCCTCTGTCTGAAAGGATTTCACATTGTAGCGAGGAGTGAACCCAGGGAGAGCAAGCATTTCAGTGGAGTGGATGACTGAAGCTGTTGGCTGGGCATGGTAGCTCCTGACTGTAATCCCAGCACTTTGAGGCCAGCCTGGGCAACATAGCAAGACTTTGTCTCTACCAACATAGTCAAAAAAAATTAGCCAGGTGTGGTGGCTCATGCCTGTAGTTCCAGCTGCCCGGGAGGCTAAGTGGGAGGATCGCCTGAGCCCAGGAGGTCCGAGCTGCAGTAAGCGGCGACTGCACCACTGCCCTCCAGCTTGGGACAGAGTGGGATTCTGTCTCCAAACACAAAAAAAGAAGAGAGACGGCAAATGTCACCAGGGGCAGGAAGGGTGCTTAGGGGAGCTTCAGAGGCGACTGCTCCTCCCCAGGCCTTGGCACTGATACTGGCATGGTCCACTGACTGTCACTTTGGCTTCCAGTTAGGGCATTGCAGAGCAGGCCCCTCCCTGCTGAGGGGCTCGAGCTGCGTCCACCTCGTCCTGCGGCCCACGACACATCTGTCTCCTGGGACGCCCCAGGTGCGATGCCGCCCAGCGCCCGGAGTCAGAGCGCAGACCCTCCCCTGCCCACACTGATGCGCCCGCTGTGCGTTTTTCTGAGGATCCCGGAGGTGGAGCGAAGCGGCACGTCCGCCAGGGCCAGGGACCCCTGCAGTGTCTTGCCAGGCCAGGAGTCCCCTGCGAAAGTCTCACAGGCACGGAGCCTTAAGCTCAGGACGGAGGGCGGTCGTGAGGACCACCGTGTGAGCTAACCGAAATCTGTTAAAAACGTGGCTGACGTCATCCCTTCCAGGGATGTGTGCTTGTGGTGCCTGTTCTTCCTGTCAGGACTGTGGTGGCCTCAGCATAAGTCCCACGAACTCTCAAGTGGTTGTAGTGTTAAGAAGTCTTGCTGCAACATGTTTGCTTTCTGTGTCTGTGACCTGCTACCGGCTGTCACACCCTGGCGTTGTTCAGGACAGGGCTCTGGGTGCATTTCTCACCCGAGCTGGCATCTCTTGCCGCCTTCTGTGGGGAAGCAGATCCTAGGGCCAGATCCTCAGGGTCTGTGCACCTGTGGGCCCCCTCGACTCCTCACTGGAAGCTGTCCCTGGTGAAAATGCTCACTAACGAGTTCAGGTTTTCGTAAGATGGACTGCACATCCACCACTCGTGAGATGATAGAGGGATGCGTGGCTTCTGCCACTAGGGTTCTGCTGAGCCTGGACAGCGAGGTTGTCAGAAAGCACCCTGCTGCCCAAATAACCCCGAGCTGCCAGCACAGGGTGGGTGGCCAGAGTCCAGGGGGCTGTGGTTCCTCAGCCTGACCCTGGGCTGTCCGGGAGTCCGCAGGGACCTGCACCCAGGCCAGTGACCACGGAGGCCTCACCCACTGCCTTGACCTGCAGGCTTTGGATGCGGGTCTGCAGGGCTCTGTGTGGGCCTCGAGCTTCTGGCTGCACTGATCACCGACCACCAGAGTTGGCAAGCAACTGATGTCTGTGACCTGTATCTAGGAGGGGCAGGTAAGGCCCCGCCCCTGTCTGCCCACTGCCAGGAAAGGCCCAGTCGGCTTCTGCACAACGTGCTCCGCCCCACCGTAGGCCCCGCCTCCCTGGGACGGGCCCTGTCCTTCCTTCGGTCGGCCGGGCCCCACCCTCCCCTCTGTTACAGGCTTCCCCTTCTGCGGGGGGCCCCGCCTTCCTCCCTGCTAAAGGCCCCGCTCTCTCTTCTGTTGCAGACCCCTCCTCTGCCCTCCCACGGTTACAGGCCCTGCCTTTCTCCTGTTAACGGGCCTCACCCTCCCTCTCAGACCCACCTCCCCCCCGTTGCAGGTCTTTTGTTCTTCATGCTCTGGGCATGGCACTGCAGCACCTCACCATCCTGGCTGGTCTTCTGGTGGGAGTCGCCAGCAAGTCCACGGAGAGCATGGTAGGTGCCCTGTCACATGTCCCTGCAACTGACACCAAGAAGTCAAGCTAACACCTCCGTGGCGGACAGTGGGCCCTTTCCCTAGAGGGGCCTGACACGTGGGTCTTTAGGAGTCCCAGTCCCTGATGGTCCAGCCCCAGAGATGCTCTTGGGGTCAGAGGGTCTGTCTGTGCCTTGCAGAGAGCAGCAAACACACAACCCCTGCTGCTTGGCACTTGTTCTGTTCTGCCCTCTAAAAGTTTCTGTGTTTGTCAAACTGGACCTGTTGCTGAAATAGGGTCTCTACAGAGCTTCCCCCACTGGAACTGACCAGAGCCCTGAGCTGCCTGCCCGGTTGCCATCTGCTCAGGAGCGTGGCTGCCCGGCGGGTCCCCGCAACTGGCATCCTGGCTGCCATTGGGAGAGTGAGCTGAGCTTTGGTGTCTGGGAGAACTGATGGCAGCCGCTCCAGGCTCTGAGGCAGGGTGCATGGAAGTGAGCAGGAAGGGCGGGACTCCCTCACTGGCTTGGCCAAGGCTGGCGTGAGGGACTGGACTGTACCCTGGGCTCAGGCCCTTTCTTGGTGGCATGGATGCTCCCCCCCACCGCACTCCTCAGTCACCCCAGACGCCCTCCATATTCACCACATTCAGGTTGCGAGAAACGACACCCCAGCTGTGACAGACACACGAGCTGAGGTCACCTGGAGCCCCCAGGCCGGTACAGTCTACGCTGTGGCATGGGCTGGAAACACCAGTACTCGGGGCATGTGCCCAGCACGTACACGTGCAGGTGTATAAGTGTGTGGGCTTACGTTCACCCCCTGAAATCCTGGCCATGCTGGAAACCCCCAAGGTAGGGGCATCCAGGGATCACAGAGCTTGTCGGTGAAGCCATCCCAGCCTATGGGCAGACGTTTCTGCGGTGCAGTGCAGACACTGGGTACCAGCCCTCCCTGTCCTCACCAGGAGGTCCCAGCTGGTGTCTCACGCTTCACCCTAGTCCAGAAGAGCCTGATTCCTTTCCCCACGAAGAAGTCTGCAGAACCATCCCTGTGGTAGAGCTTAGCAGCTTTAAAGTTTTAGTAGGAGGCTAATGTAAATAATTTCATTGCTTGAACCCCCCATCCGCACCCCATGTCCGCCTGTGGCCCATGAGCTGAAAGGGGTGGCCAGAGACCCATGTGGAACAAGCCCTCACCGCCTGGGCAGGTCTTAGGGGAGGGGAGGCCCCGTGGCGCAGAGCCCTGCCCAGGGCTCAGGGCCGAGGTACCTGTGCAGTGATGTGTCACGAGACCAAAGCATGTTTAATGGAAGGAGCTCTGGGAGGAAACAGACCCAGAGAAGCAGGGAGGCCCGTGGTCCCTGAGTCCAGGAGGAGTGAGGGGCAGGGGTGTAGGGGAGGGAGGTCTTCGGGACGTCCCTCTCCTCGGGTGCAGGCAACCTGCCTTGCGGGGCCAACACCACGTTCTGGGTCTCGCCGCCTGCGTTCGGGAACAGGGCAACGGCGTGCCGGAGACTGTCGAGAGGGCCCCCATTTGGGTCATGTGGCCTGAACCCCATGTGCCAGGCTGCCTGCAACCCGGGCTCTGGTCACATCTGGCCTTGAGAGCCACAGCTCTAGCCAGCCCTTGGGCCTCACCTTGCTCCTGAGCCGGCAGGGGACAGAGGGCCCTCGATGCCATCTCCAGAGGAACTCTGAGCCGTGGCATCAAGGCACGCTTGCAAGGCGCCCCTTGGCCAGTGCACCTGGCCGTGAGCCTGCCTGGCCAGGTGTGCCCCGAAGTCTGACTGCCATCTCCCCTCCAGGCCCAGCAGCCCGAGTGCTGTGTGGACATGGTGGACGCCAATGCCACCTGCCCAGGCACAAGCCTGTGTGGTCCAGGTAAGCCGCCTTGTCACAAGCAGACCCCGGGCCAGCCACTGGGCTGCTGGCGTGTGTATGTCTGCGTCTCTTCCTCCTCAGGGTGAGGACAGCCATGTACACATGCTGCAGAGCTTGGGCTGGAGCAGGAGTGGACGGAGTCAGTGGGGGGAGATGGGGGAGATGGGGAGATGGGGGGGCGACAGGGGCAGCTGGGAGGAGGGGAGGAGGGGAAGATAGGAGGAGACGGGTAGATGGGCGGCTGGGGAGATGGTGCGGGGGGAGATAGGGTCATCTGGGGAGACATGGCAGATGGAGGAGACAGGGACAGCTGGGGGACAGGGTGTGGGGGTGACGGGGAAGTAGCCTGTGAATTCAGCCATCCTCATGGGAGCTTCTTAACTTGGGACCTTGGGCACATGTGGAAACATCACCTGGTGGGGGAGTCAGGTGCACAGGACACCTGAGTGCACAGGACACCCCTCTGCAAAGGACCCTTGGCCCAGTGTTGGCATGGAGGGAGACCCCCCCCTCCACAGAGGGTCTGGAAGGTTCTCGGCGGCTGGGCAAGTAGAACGGTCTTGAGGTCAGGGCTGGTGGGAGGCTGGTTGGGGTGGTGGGGGAGGGGTGGACAGGAATGAGCAAACACCCTCTCTGGGCCAGTCCCCAGGAACAGAGGGTTCCTGTGGGGCTTCAGTGGACTTGGGGCTGGGCAGCTCGGACTGTCCCGTCCTGGGGCCCATCCCACCCACCAAGGAAGGACACTGTGAGCCCAGAGGGACTGCTCGTGGGGACCAGGTGCCCAAGGCCTGTCAGCCTGGGATGGACATGAGGCTGGTCCTGCAGGGAGTCCCCGGGAGAGGTGCCAGGGAGGGCAAGTGTGCAGGGGCCACAGACCAAGGCTCGAGCCTGGGCCGAGGCAGTACTGACCAGAAGGCCTGTCCTGCCGGGGGCCGAGGGAGGGGTGCCCAGTGTGCCAGGCAGTGGTGCTGGGCCCTACAGGGAGTGGTCCTGGGAGAGCCCAGGCGGACGAGGCCTCGGGCGGGGTGGAGGCCTGGCCTTTGGCCTTCGGAGCGCAGGGCCCTCCACAAGGCACCTCTGCCCTGCACTCCAGTGCCGGCCTCCCTGCTTGCTCTCTGAGTTGTGTAGCACAGGGGCAGGGCCTGTGGGACAGGCGGACCCCGGTGTGTGGGGCTCGCCATGTGTCCTCAGTGCCCGTCTGGGTGGGAGCCTGTCATTCCTCCTGCTTCAGCGTGTGCTAGTGTCCGTGAATGAAAGCTAGAGGAAGTCCCCGGAGACGGCACTGACGTGCAGACGCTGTCCTGTCCCCACACAGGCTGCTACCGGCGCTGGAATGCCGATGGGAGCGCCAGCTGTGTCCGCTGCAGGAATGGGACCCTCCCGGCCTACAATGGCTCTGAGTGCCGAAGCCGTATGTGTCCCTCCCCCACCTCCGTGTCCTCACCACAGGCCACAGTCCAGCTTGGGGAGAGGCGGTGGGCGTCGCTGTTCTGGTCCCCACGGCACAGGAGCCACCCTAGCCGGAGCCACAGCCTGACGGGTGGACACCAGGGGCCCTCTCTGCCCATGTCCTGCATCATAGCAGTGGCTGGGGGCTGCTTTCCCACGGCCACTTGCTTTTGCATTTTCGGCCTGAGATGCCCCTCAGGGTGGGGGTCCTCGGGGAGTCCTTGCATGGCTGGGCCTTCCCACAGTTCCACTCTCTCGCAGTCACTGGCCGGGGCACGCCATTCCCCATGAACAGGAGTGCAGGGACCCCTGGACGGCCGCATTTTGGTAAGTCTCTCACCAGGCCAGAGCCATCCCCTGCTGGGATCCTGGGTGGGGTAATTGTTAGAGGGCTGCCAGTGCAGAGGCTCTCCATGGGTACCGGTCACCTCAGGGGCCCTGCTTATGGCACAGGATCAGAGCAGAGTGCAGTAGTCACTGGGGCTGGGGTCAGTTGGCTCATGGGGGTATGCATTGGGGACGTCGCTGGTCCAACACAGTGCCTTGTCTAAAGGGCTGCTGCTGGTGGAAGACCTCAGGGCATACCTCACGCTGTCAGGTCCACACTAAGCACTGCTTGGTTCTGCCTCTGCCCCGCTCCAAGCCCCCTCCACCTGAGGCCTCGGTCCACAGAAACCAGCACGAGACGCTTCTCTGAGGTCCTGGAAGCGGCCCCACGTGGCTCTTCCAGGGTGTAAGGCTCAAGGAGACTGTTTGCACACACACACACTGAGCAGAAGTGCCTGGGGCCATCATGCCTGGTCCTCAGGAAGGGACACAGACCCCTCTCCTGGGTAGATGATCCTACCTGAGTTGTGGACAGCTGGGCAAGGGGCGTGGCAAGGCAAGTGGCTGTGGCTGGCAAGGGGTGTGGTGCTGGAACCGGGGGGCGTGGCTGGGTAAGGGCTGGGGCCGAGGGTGTGGCCACGCTCAAGGGAGTGGTGCCCAGACCTCGAGTCCAGCCGGGGGCACGGCTGCCTCTGCTGGGTGAGGGTCTCCGGGTTCACGTTGCCCCGGATCGTCGTCCCTCAGCAGAGGATGTGCTGGACCTGGTGTCAGGCCAAGGGCTCCGGTCTGAGAGGGCCAGACCCTCACCTGGTCAGAACTCAGGTTCCAAGCTGGCCTGGGCCCAAAGCTGACTGGGACCCTGAGGCTGGTTGCACAGAGCAGTGACATTTTAGGGTGGGTCTGCTTAGCTGGGTCCCTGGCCTCCTGTGGCTCTAAGCTGGCCACAGATGGAGCAAGGCCCCCAGGTCTGCAAATGCACCTGTGCCTCAGGGTCAGAAAGTCACCACCTCCCTGTCCCTGGCCGTCCAGTAGACCCCCAGCCCGTCTGGCCCTGCAGGTGAAGATGAGAGGTGACGACAGGCGTTCCAGAGGCAGTGGTACCGGCTGCCAGGCTGAGACTCTGCCCTGCGTGCCACAGAGCACGGCCCACGGTCTTGGGCTGTCCTGGAAGGAGCCAGACTTGGGAGCCCAGGACCGATGCTTTGGGGCCTGGAAGCGGCGAGACGGCTCCTCGGAGCCTGGTCGGGTCAGCCCCTCTGACACTGTGTCCCAGCTCCCGTGTGAAGTTTGGCCCCGTGGCCAGACGTACGGGTGTGGCTGAGCCTGCGGACGACCCGGGCCGAGAGCAGCATCCTTGGCTTCCCCTGCGGCCAGCCCTGGGAGACTCGGGGCAGCGCTGGCCCCACCCCCAGCCCTCAGCCGCTGGCTTGCTTGCAGGGGGCCCTCACGTGGCAGCCTCCCTCTTCCTGGGGACGTTCGTCGTCAGCTCAGGCCTCATCCTGTCCGTGGCTGGGTTCTTCTACCTTAAACGCGCCAGCAAGCGCCCCAGGGTCTTCTATGGAAGAAGCAAAGGTATTGCCCTGACCAGCAATGCCCCCGGGAGGACACGGGACCCCTGCGTGGTCGTGAGCCTGTGGTGGTGTTGGGCCCACAGCAGACTTGCAAGGAGGCTGGGATGGGAACTGGCTTGTGTCACGTGACTGACTCTTGCGCGCAAAGAGCAGTCGCTTCCTGGAAACACCCCAGTGGGTGTAAAGGATGCTGGTGTACCTCGACGCCACTGGGCCTCCTGGGGGTCTCCCGGTGCCCCGTCTCCAGGCTAGGGCATCCTCTCAGTCCTAGCAGGACCACCACGAGGCACCTAGTGGCGTGGAACCGGGATCCTCCCCACTCAGACGCTGCAGCACCCAGGCAGCCGTGCCGTCTCCCTCCCCTCTCCAGGGGTAAAGGGAGGCCAGGCTGGTGCAGGGCCCCCACACCCCACGCCCCATACTCTGTCCCTTCTGGGCCCCTGGCTCCACCTCCCACCAGAGAGTGCCATCCCTACTGCTGTGCTGCCCGGTGTGGCACGTTTGAGCAGGGTCCACTCTGTGTCCACGTTCACTGCACCCAGGGCCTGGCTCTCACTGGGCTCTTGCCAAGCAGGTGGTCCGACCAGCAGACCCGACCCCTTGGTAGACAAAGTAGTCGAGGTGTGGTGGGCACCGGGCCACTGCCTCCTGGCGGGTCTTGAGATGGCCTCGCTTGGCCATCGTGAGACCCCCATGCGCCCACCCCCAGTCCTTGGGTCTGTTGTAGTCAGCAGGTCCTGCGAGTCAAAGGCTGGGTCCCTCACCACTCATTCTGGAGCCTGGCCTCCAGTCAGGAGTCAGCTTCCAGGAGAGTCCAGCTGTGTCTGGGAGTCCCTGGCGCATACTCCCCTGCCCGCTCCACGTCTCTACCTTCCCGCGCCCCTTGGTCAACCCGGGGGGCCACTGGACAGAGAATCCAGGCTGGCAACCCCAGTGGAGGTGCACCCAGGCCCTGGAGGTTGTCTGGCCTGCTGAAGGCCCTCTTGCCCGAGGCACCCCCTGGTATCCTTCCTCCCACTTTCTAAGAGAGGGGCTTGTCAGCTGCTGAGGTGGGAAGGTAGGGTCTGGGAGGGTGCCTTGCCTGGGAGTGTGGGTGGTCCCGCCCCTAGCACAGCAAGAACGGGGCAGGGCGGATGGCAGGCTGAGACCTGGGGGCCAAGGTGTGGAGGTGGGACTGGCTGAGCCTGCAGCCCAGCAAGAGACCCTGCCAGTCTGGGGACCCCACCCGGGCCTGAGGTGGTCACTCGCCTCCCGGCTGACAGCCACTCTTTCCCCTGCAGCCCCGGCCCTGCAGCCTGGTGAAGCTGTAAGTACCCCGTGTCGACCGGGCGGAGTGTCCGCGGGTCATGGGAGCTGCCACCAGGCCGCGAGTCTCACGGTGCCTTTCTCTCCCTTCAGGCTGCGATGATTCCCCCACCACAGTCATCAGGTACCGCCAGCAGGCCGTCCCCATAAGGTTTTGCCTCCCAGGGCGCCCTGCAGCTTTGGCCCCAAACACACCTGTCTCCTAAGGAGACATTCCTCCGGGCAGGGCCAGGCGCCCCCCCTTCTGCAGTCCACAGGCTCTGGGCCTCCTCTTGTTCCTGGGACACGGAGTCTGAGGGAGACCAGGTCCAGCTTGTCCAGAGCTTCACAAGTCTGGGCTGCCCAGAGGCCCGGGAGTGGCCAGCCAGGCCTCGCCCCAGCCTTCCTGGGCCGCTGGCGTCTCAGCTCTGCTGGGTCGTGTGGGCCCAGGGTTGACCCAGTGAGGACTCATTTTATAGAAAAGACCACGAGCACAGAGAGACTGTGTGACTGGCCCACAGCCACGCAGCTGCAAGGCCACGAGCAGGCCCGCCCGGCCTCCTGCCCCGTCATGTTCCTCCCGCCATGCAGAGGTCTGGCGTGGGGGACAGGTGACGGTGCCCCTTAGGTGACAAGTGGTTCCTTGAGGGAGGCTGGACCTGCCCCGTTCCTAGAGCAGCTGTCTGGTTTCTCTAGAACAGCCTTGCTGCATGCGCCTGCCTTGCAGTCCTTGACGCCGGCATGTCCTGGGGCTGCACCACAGACAGGTGTACACAGCCAGCCGCCAGTTTCTCAGTCTGGAGGGGCGAAGTTGGAAACCAAAGGGGAGGGCATGAGGGGCACTACCTCCGGAGGCCTGGGAAGGCCCCATCCTGCCTCCCAGGCCCTGCGCCCTTGGCTGTGGCCTCCGTGTCTTCCTTCTCCCTGCTTCCCTCTTGTGGGGACCCTGGGTATTGGATTGAGGGCTGCCGGGGTGAGCCAAGACCCTCACCCGAGATCCTGATGTAACACATCTGGAGAGACCCTTCCAAGTAAGGTCACATTAGAGGTGTTTGTTTTTTTTGGTTTTTTTTTTTTTTTTGAGGCGG
>NW_007115611.1:86389-89593 GCF_000164805.1 Carlito syrichta
CCTTCCGCCTCAGCCTTCCAAGTAGCTGGAACTACAGGCACGTGCTACCACGCCCGGCTCGTTTTTTGATTTATTGTAGAGATGAGGTCTCGCTTGCCCAGGCAGGTCTTGAACCCGCGGGCTCAGGCAATCCACTCACCTCGGCCTCCCAAGGCGCGGGATTACAGGCTGAGCCACCAAGCCCAGCCTGCATTAGAGGTTTTTAGGGGACATGGATGTGCCTTTTGGGGTCACCACCCAGCACCTACAGAGCATCATACAAATGTGACCTGTGCCACTTTCTTAGGGGATAGCTGGGCCCTCCTCCAGGCCAGGTACTCAGGGCACAGGGTCCCAGGCCTAAACAAGGAAGCAGCCCAGCCGGGGTATCTATCAGGAGGAAACAGTCCCTTCTCACAGGCTGCAATTCCACAGGGCCCTAGGGCAGCGTGGCCTGTGGCTTCTTCCCTGGTCACAGTAGACAACCCCGTGCCCGCCTGCACCACCGGAAAGCTTCTGGCAAGGGCTGAGACCTGAGCCATCCTGCTGTCTGGCCCCACTCTGACCTGGCCTATCTCTGATCCTGTTTCAGTACGGAAGCCGCGCTATGTCAGGCGGGAGCGGCCCCTGGACAGGCCCGCAGACCCTGCAGCCTTCTCGGTGGAGGCCCGCGTCAGCAACGTTTGACCTGGAGGCCCGAGACCACACTGGCTGCCAACCGGAGCCTAGAGGCTGCCCCCTCAGAGGGAGCCTGGCACACAGTCGGCCCCGCCTGGGCCCCAGACAGGCCTGGACATGGCCCCGGCTCTGGGCTGTCTGTCTCCCAGCGACAGGTGCTGACCGGGGTCTCCTTCCCACCATGGTGGGTTGGTTTAACAGGCCAGGAGCAGGACCTGGGTTTGAGGACCCAGCCAGAACCAGGATAGCCTGTGGGGCCAGCAGGGTGTTGTAGGCCTTGAAAAGCTCTGGGAGGGAGTGCTCTTCCCGCCCTGGAGTTCGTGGTGGGTAGGACTGCTCCAGCAGCACCAGGCCCAGAGCCCCCAGGCCCCTCAGAGAGCAGCGAGGCCCAGGTCCTTGTGATGGGATGGCCAGGGCCCGGCCTGCGGGGAGGACACAGCCTGGGAACCAGTCACCAGAGACAGAGGTGACAGGGCCGCTCTCCCGCTGCTATGATGCTGCTTCCGGGAGCTGCAGAGTTGGGGTCCTCGTTTCCTGTTGACCTCGTGTTAAAGCAGAAATGCAGTGTGGAAAGCCCCTGAGGCCCTGCTGCCCACGCCTGGCCCAGCTGTGGTCGCCAGCCCCCCAGCTGCCGGAGCGCGAGGCAGGTGGTGTCCAGACACATCCCGTGCAGGGCTCTCTGCACGGTGCCCTGCAGCTCACTGCCTCACTGGGCCTGCTGAGGATGGCTGGGCCGAGTCCCAGGGCCCCTCTGCCTCCCAGGCTGCCAGGAGCTGCTCTGCATTTCTTGGACAGGCGCCTTCCTGGCCGCGTCCCAGATCCTCTGCTGCGACGCGACGTCTGCTTGACATCTGAGGGCTGGCTGACCCGCGGCGCCTGCCCCTCTGCCCTGCAGTGCCGTCGTGGCTCCTCAAGACTTGAGCCCGTGGGTGCGTCCAGCGGGTGCCCCATAAAGTCGGTGTCGGACAAGCTGCATTCGGAGCCTCTCTCCGCGGCCTTCACCCTATCCCAGGACCCACTGTTCTCTTTTGGTGCGGGTGGGGTGCAGCCTGCCAGGCCTGGCCCCAGGCACCACCTCCTTGTGCTGGGGACGGGGAGTTGGGGGAACATGGGGGGCCTTCAGGGTCCAGGACCCCACTCCTGTGCAGCCACCCCCACAACCCATCCCCAGACAGCCCGCTCAGGGCTTGTCCCAGCTGCCTCCTGCAGTGGACACCCTGTAGCGCCCAAGTCCCAGTTCGGGTGTGAGATGGGGCAGTGTGTGGTGTCTCTTGGGGGCATTTCTGTTACTCTGGCAGACCACGTGGGGGCGCCCACAGAGCGCCACGTGGAGTGGTCACTGGGGACCCAGGAGAAGCTGCATGTAGACAGTCTGGGGCGGTGGGTCTTCTGCTCCTGGCCTCCTCTGAGCCCAGCACAGCCACAGCCACCTGAGTCCAGGGTGGATGCCTCCCACCCTCAAGTGTGGGGACACCTGCAGACCGGTGGTGGGACTGGCCAGGGTTGGCCCCCGCCACTGAGGGTCTGCCTGGTGCGGGGAGAGCCTGGGAGCCCACCTCCATTTCCATCCTCAGACGCCTGTGCTCATCCCTGGGATGCCTGGCCTGAGGTTTGCAGCCATCAGGGCACCTCGGGCAGCGTTTGCTCTGTCCTGGGCCTGGGCCCGGGAAGTATCAGGCTTCCAGGGCTGAGGGTGTTGCCTGGTCCTGAGGAGAAAGGGGCGGGACTGGCCACCCCACCAGCCGCGGCTCTGCCCGACGGCCTGGCCTGGCCACGCATGGGGATGGGGAGTCCCTAGATGCCTCCCGCCTCGGCAGACAGTGTTTCTGTGAGGGAGGTGGCAGGGCCGAGAGGGGAGAGGTGGGAGGGAAGCCCCCTCTGGAAGCTCTTGCCTGTGTTGGTAGCAAGCCCAGCGGCGGGGGTGGAGGCCAAAACCAGACACCAAAGCCGCGGGATCTTTTGGTGCTTTGCGTCGAGTGTCACTCGGAGACCCAGGCTGGAGGGCAGTGGCATGGTCACAGCGCACCACAGCCTCGCCCGCCTGGGCATGGGTAGTCCTCCCACCCAGCCTCCTGGGTAGCTGGGAATACAGGCACATGCCAGCACATTCGGCTGATTTGCTGGTTTTCTGCAGAGACGAGGTCTTGCCGTGTGGCCCGCACAGCTGCATTTGGCCTGGACGGCAGGTCCGTCCAGTTAGGCCCTGGGCTCACGGACAGGCTGCCCTGCTGGTCCCCTGAGCAGCTCCTGGGTTCTAACCATTCTGGGTCCTCTCCATCTCCTCCCACCATGCGGCCTGACCTGGAAACTCAGGGTCACCCCGGTGCCTCCGCATCCCGTGCTGATCCCTGCTGAGCAGATATGCAGCCTCATTGGGGTCCGAGTGAGGGGCGATCGGGCTGGCCATGGGGCCCACGGTCTGCCGCTGGCACTGGCACTGGCACTGGAGCTCTCTCCCAGAGAGAGCATGCCAAGCCAGACCGAGGGCCAGCCCCAGAACCCCCGTGCACGCCCGGGGCCGCCTGCTGTCTCTGCCTATCTCTCCTC
>NW_007115611.1:89870-90464 GCF_000164805.1 Carlito syrichta
TGTCCCCCAGCAGGGCCGTGCCGGGGACGTGAAGTGGATGGAGACGACGGCCAGGCTGGGCCCGGGGTCCTCAGAGGACCTTGCCCCCGTCCGCCTTCACCCTGGCTCACCTGGCCACGATGACATGCAGCCCCTGCCAGGGGAGGGACCGGTGAGGGTCTCTTCCAGTGCCCCAGCCAGGGGTCAGCAGGGAGATGGCGCACAGGGCCACGCGTGTGTGCTCACCTCAGCCTCCCGCGGGGCCACACGCTGCCCGCTGGGTGGAGGAGGGGAGGATCGGCGGGCTGAGCTGGGAGGGGCGCCTCCGGCTCGCTGTTCTCCAGGCCGGCCCCACCCCGAGCGCACGCTCCTCCGGCCCGAGTCACCCTGCCTGCCGGGCGCTGACGGTCCACCGAGCTGGAATGACCTCAGCGCTCAGATATTCCCAGGAGGTCCTAGGGAGATGTTCTCAGAGCACCGGGCCCAGGGTGCTTCCTGGAGGCAGCAGGTGACCCGGAGTCACCACTGTCACACAGGCAGGAGCACCATCCTGCACTTGCTGGGTGGGGCCTCGCGGCGGTCCCCCCTCCCGAGCCCCTGCCTCTTCGCGGCGCT
>NW_007115611.1:90740-95594 GCF_000164805.1 Carlito syrichta
GACGTCCAGGGACAGTCGAGCCGCTGAGTCTCCTGGGACCCCCACTCCCGCCACCCTCCCCCACCAGCGGCAGCCCTGGCCCAAGACTTGTGTGTGAGCGCGTGCGGGCATGGGGGCACGTGTGTGAGGGCGTGTGGACACAGAACACGCATGTTACAGCATGTGGACATGGTGCCTGTGTGAGGGTGTGTGAACAGGATGTTGGTGTGGGCGTGGGGGTACGTGTGTGAGGGTGTGTGGACACGGAGGAGCATACATGCGAAAGTGGACATGGCACCCATGTGGGAGTGTGTGTAGACATGGCACATGTGCGAACAGGCATGTGGGAGTGTGTGGATGAGGACGCAAGCAAGCAGGTGGGTGTGGGTGCCTGCAGGTGGCTCAGTGGGGGCCGAGCTGGCTGTGGTGCGTGCGTGGGGTCAGGGAGGGGTCCCCGCCAGACAGGGGGACCTGGAACAGGACAGATCTGCTGCCAGGAGTTGCGTCAGTCCCCCAGGCCACAGGGGGCGAGGGGCCCCTTCAGAGCCTCCATGCCAGCCCAGACCTGCCGGCTCGGACCCTCACCTGCCGGCCCCACCCCCAGCGGCCTGCTGCTGAGGAGGGGACAAGGCCAGCCAATCCCGAGGCGACGGCCAGCATGACCCGCAGGTATAAATACACCTGCTGGAGCCCACGCCCCACAACTCACACCTGCCCTGAACCAGAGCGGGCATCCGCAAGAGGAACGCCTTCCCGCGCCCTGAGCCTGGGACAGCAGAGGGCGCCTGTCAGACCAGTGCCACCGGGACAGCGGCTGGCGGCCAGCCACGGCCGGGAGGGACACCTGCTGAGAGGAGGACAGGCTGGTGGGCACAGAGCAGAGGGAGACACGCTGCGGCCCGGGAGAGAGACCATGCCCCAGACCCACTGACCATTGGCCACAAGGTAAGGACTGCTTGGTCCATGCTCACCCCTCACCTGCATGGCAGGGCTCCGTCGAAGAGGGGTGGGGCCCGGAGCCGTAGAACCAGTTCTGTGGGGTGCACAGGCCAGGGGAGGACAGTCTCCAGGTCTCTGTAGACCCTGCCTGGCCCATGGCCACTGCCACCCCCAGGATGCGGTGACATCGCCCACCAGGTGCCTGGGGCACGCGTGACATCACAGTGATGTTGTGTGTGACTCAGGCGGTCACAGGGACGCTGCCACAGCTCCCCAGTCATCACAGCCAGCCTGCCAGGGACGGGCTGGGAGTCAGGGCCGGGCGGTATGAGGGTCACTTCTGGGGCAGCCTCCTGGGCTCCTTGGGGTCACGTGGCCAGGCCCGTGAGGCTCACCATGAAGATGGGAGACAGTCACCCCCTTACCCTCCCTCCTCCGGCAGGACCCCTATGCCCAAGTCCCCAGGGTGTGACAGACCTGTGGCTCCCTGGACTGGGTCCCGGGCCCAGGCAGGGCAGGAGGCGGGGGCCCGGTCAGTTGAGACACCCGCTGAGCAGCGTGGGAGACAGAACAGGGGCTCCTGGGACTGCCAGGAAGCAGGAGTGAGTCGGGGAGAAGAGACCCGGGCCCCCAGGCACCCACCCTCCTCGACAGGCAGCTGTGGGGCCTGGCAGTGGGAATGGCGGGGCTCATCTGAGTCCCAGCCCTCTGCACGGGCACCCACCCCATCACCAGCCAGACAAGCTGGCCCGCAGGTCCCAGGCTGTGGCAGGAAACATCCTCAGGTCACTGGCCGCAGCCCCTCCTGTCTTCCTGCAGCCCCTTGGGCTCAGCCCAGCCCCCAGATCAGAGACTCTGCACCCATCCTCTGGCCACTGGTACCTTGAGCCCGCACCAGCCAGCTGGGTGCCCACCCTGGGACCTGGGTTCAGACCCACCCACCTGACCCAGAGCCACAGGCCTGCCAGGAGCCGCCCTGAAGGGGCCCAGGTCCCACTGGCCTCTGGCTGGCTGGTTCTGGCACCCACCCGGGCTGCCTCTTCCACAATGGCTGTTGAGGGCATCCAGGCACTGGCCCAGCCTTAGATGCGAACTCCGTGGTCACTGTCGACCCCACTGTGGTTTCTGTCCAGGCAGCAGGGCCAGCAGGAGGCACTGCGGGTGCAGGCGGGCCCAGAGAGGTGGGAACGGGGGGGCAGGATTGCACTTTGGGCCGAAGGACCACGGGGGACACCGGTGGGAATTTCTGAGGTGCCCACAGAGGGCCTGCGTCCTTTCCCGGGATCTTGGGGCTGGCGCTGAACAGAGGGGAGGGAGGGAAACAGACTGACCTCAACAGACAGGCAGCCTGTAGGCACTCACAGCCGTCTCTGTCCCACAGCTCAGAGCCATGTCATCGGGTCAGCGGGTGTGGCACGTGGCCATGCGGGCCCCCAGCCGGAGCAGCTCCACAACCTCGACGCCCAGGTCCCCCGGCGTGGCCAGCAGCCACGGCTCCCCTGTCTCGGCCACTGGTCCCAGGTCCCCCAGCTCGGCCAGCAGCCCCAGGTCCCCTGGCACCCCTGGCTCAGAGAAGGTGGCCTCCCCGCTGGAGTGCTCCATCTGCTTCTCGGGCTATGACAACATCTTTAAGACGCCCAAAGAGCTCTCCTGCAGCCACATCTTCTGCCTGGAGTGCCTGGCCCGGCTGGCGGCCGCCCAGCCAGCAGGCCGCCCCGGTGGGGAAGCTGTGCCCTGCCCGTTCTGCAGACAGCCCACAGCCGTGCCGCCCACTGGGGTCCCCGCGTTGCGCACCAGCCGCCAGCTGCAGGCCCAGATGCCTACACACCTGCGGTGCGAGCAGCCTGTGTGGCTGGAGGGCACCAAGCTGTACTGCCAGCCCCCGCCTGCTGCTCCCGGCCACGCGCCTGGCTTCGTGTGTGTGGACGTGGGCCTGAGCAAGCCCACGGAGCCTGCGGTGCCTGAGCCCCCGCCCGCCCGCCGCCAGGGCCGCCTGGCCCGCTGCTGGGCGCGCTGCCGGGACTGGAAGCGCATGGCGCTGGTCTCCGCCCTGCTGCTGGTGCTCTTCTGCGTGGTGCTCTGGCCCGTGCAGTGTGCACTCAAGACTGGGAACTTGCGCTGCCTCCCCACGCCGCCCGCCGCCGCCTCCCCCTCCCTGGCCCCTCTCTCGCTCGGGCCTCTGACCGACGACTAGGGCCACCCAGCCTGTGGCCAGTCTGCCACACACCCGGCTCCGCAGGCACGTCCCCCAGGGACAGGGCTCCTGTGCCCACAGCCGCCGAAGTCGGTCCCTCAGGACCTGCAGGAGCCCCGGCGCCTCTGAGGACTCAGCTGGGCCCCGAGACGAGTGCTCCCTGCAGCTGCCGCCCTCGCCCCAGAGGCTGGGACCTGGCAGGTGGTCCAGAGGCCCCAAAGCCCCAAGAACCCAGAGACCTCACAACTCTCCTCATGCAGATGGGGTTCAGAGGAGATGCCAGGCGAGACCCCTACCCCGACACACCGAATTGCCCGCCGGGGGGCTCGATGCCCTTCTTTATTCTAACATTTCACCCACGTGGCCCCCAGACCCTTCTCCAGGCAGGGCTGGCCCCCTCTGTTGGGTGGGGCGCCAATCTTGCCCCTGGCAGAGACAGTGGAGGCAGGCAGCCCTCCAGTGCAAGGTAGCCGTAGACGCTGCCAGCCATCCCTCCACCCTGGCGAAGTGTACATTTTTAAATAAATTATTTGCATCCACGTTTGGTAAGAGGCCCTCACCCTGTGTGCCCCTGCCCCCACCTCAACCCAGAGGAACCCCCGACCAGACTCCCAGCTGCTGCTGAGACAGGCTCTAGGGGCCCAGCACCCGCCCCTCTGGCTGTGGACGGGCTGGCAGCTCTGGACCTGGCGGTTGGTGGGGGGGCCCGGGGCCTGGGGCAGTGCGGGAAGGAGCAGGGTGGGCCCCCAGCTGGCCCAGAGCCAGCACCTGATAGGCTGTCTTCTCCTTCCCAACTCCCCTGCAGGAGAGCAGCAGAACTGGGACCCTTGTGGAAGTCGAGGCCCAAGGTTTCCAGAGGCGGAGGTGGCGGCAGCAGTGGGTGGCCTGGAGGTCCCAGATGCAGGTCCCCCCGTAGCCCTTCTGGGCCGCCCTGGCTGGCCAAGAGGCCGAGCGCCAGGCGGGAGTCCCGCCAACCCTACCCTACCCGTCCTGCCACCAGCCCCAGGAATCCTGTGCCACCAGGCGTGCGGCCAGAAGGGCCCAAGCCTGTCCCAGCCGGGGCAGGGCGCAGCCTCCTCACCCCTGACCCCAAAGCCCAGGTGCTTCCTGCTCCAACCGGCTGGGCCTCCGGCAGGGGTGGGAGGGAGCTCGGGGGACCCTGGAGAAGCTGGGTCTGGCCCCAACAAAGACAGAGAACTGAGAACACAGTTCTTCACTGGAGATGCCACAGGCCGCTCCGTGAGGGGGCAGGGGTGCGACCCTGCCAAGAGGGCCAGTGACATCACACTGCCTCACACACAGTCATGCACACGTGGGCCACACCCTGTCGCCACAGGGCCAGCATGCCAGGCTGCACAAAGGTCACATGGACGTCTCACACGCACCCTCATCCGACAAGCATCCATCTACCACGACCACATCCCGATCCCAGGACAGGCAGGGCGGACACCTCGGCGCTGCTGGGAGGCCGGGGGACGACTGGCCGGTCCCGAACACTCACAGCAGCGACGCCGCGTGGCCGAAACCGGGGCACGCACGGGTTCCCCTGTGGTCACCAGGCGGACCCGCGCTGGGGAGTCTCGGCCCGGCCGCCCTCCTGCACCCTCACCTGGGTGCCCTCGCTGCTCCCTCCCAGCCCTGAGTGCCGCCCGTCAGGAGGACCCTGCCCAGTGCTCGGGAACGAGCGTGGGGCGCTGTCCTGGACCGTCCGAACGGCGGGCTCCCAGCGCGGCTCCGCCCCA
>NW_007115612.1:0-337 GCF_000164805.1 Carlito syrichta
GCTGAGGCGGAAGGATCGCCGGAGCCCAGCAGGTCGAGGCTGCAGTGGCCGGGAGCGGCGACTGCACTCCAGTGTGGGTGACAGAGTGAGACTCCCAACTCAAAAAAAAAATAAAAATAAAAAACAAAAACTAAGAAAAGCAGTGGTCTTGTAGGGGAATAATCTTGGGTCATTGATTTAGGGCAAGTCAAGACCATACTAACTGGTTCTCTAAATAAATATTTTGCGACCGGGCTCCGTGACTCAGCCTGTAATCCCACGCTTTGGGAGGCTGAGGTGAGTGAATTGCCTGAGCCCACAGGTTCGAGACCCACCTGGGCAACTTGGTGAGACCTCA
>NW_007115613.1:0-337 GCF_000164805.1 Carlito syrichta
CTTGTGCCCCGCCACCCGTGCCCCTCACCGCCCACTTACCCACGCCACTCCCAGCCCCACCGCCAGCTCCTGAGGGCCTCTCCAAAGGGATCCCGGGTCTCATTAAGAGCGGGAAGTTGAGCACTGAACTTGTGCGCACCGCCAGCAGTCGGAGGCGTGCACCACTGCCCACCCCTCCCTCCTCACTCCACCCCCACAACTTCATGCAGGGACTTCAGCCAGTGTGCCACGCAGGGTGCTGGCGCGCTCTTCCCCAAATCATTTTATAAAGCTAACATCACACTGATATCCAAACCAGGTAAAGAGCCAAAAAAAAAAAAAAAAAAAAAAAAAAAAA
>NW_007115614.1:0-337 GCF_000164805.1 Carlito syrichta
AAAAAAAAAAAAAAAAAAAGTTAAGCAAAAGCAAGAGATGCAAAACAGTAGTTAAATATAACCCCAAGTTTAAAAATAAAAAATGTGTTCTCTACTATACATAAAACTTCTAGGTAGAGATTCACTCACCCAATTATGAACAATTGTAATCACTGAGAAGTAGGTTTATGGGAGATTTACATTTTTTGTGTAGACTTGGTCTATATCCCAACAGCCAGTAATGGTTGAGTTTTATTTTATTAGCTTTATTTTTTTTTTAATTTTTTTATTTTTTGGTTTGTTGTTGTTGTTGTTTTTTGAGTTGGAGTCTCACTCGGTCACCCAGACTGGAGTGCAG
>NW_007115615.1:0-337 GCF_000164805.1 Carlito syrichta
AGGCAATCCATTCACCTCAGCTTCCCAAAGGTGTGGGATTACAGGCTGAGCCACTGAGCCCGGCTAGGGGAAGTCTTCTGACAGCCTACAAAGAACTGAATGTCACCAATAGCCATGTGAGTGAATTTAGAAGAGAGTCTCACCCCAGTTGAACCTTCAGATGAGACCACAGACTCCACTGATAGCTTGACTGAAACTTAATGGCAGACCTTGAGCCAGAGGCATCTAGCTAATCCACACTTGGATTCCTAACAACAAAAACTATAATAAATACTTCTTATTTATTTATTTATTTAGGGTTGGAGTCTCACTCTGTCACCCAGACTGGAGTGCAGTG
>NW_007115616.1:0-337 GCF_000164805.1 Carlito syrichta
AAAAAAAAAAAAAAAAAAAAAAGGGAGAGAGAGAGAGAGAGAGAGAGAGAGAGTCAAATCCCCTAGTTTCATCACCTTTGGGCAACTATATGTGTATTTCCTTTCTCTTTTTTTCTGAGTGTTTTTATTTAACCTAGATGCAATCCCACAGAGATGGCTTTTTTTTTGGATCAGGCTCTTACTCTGTTGCCCAGGCTGGAGTGCAGTGGCACGATCACAGCTCACCACAGTCTCAACCTTTTGGGCTCAGGCATTCCTTCCACTTCAGCCTCCCAAGTAGCTGGGACTGTAGATGTGTGATTTTTGTAGAGACTCTGACCAAAAAAAAAAAAAAAAA
>NW_007115617.1:0-337 GCF_000164805.1 Carlito syrichta
ATCCAAGATGTTAGGCCTTTGTCAGACATGGAGTTGGCAAATACTTTTTCCCAGTCTGTCTCCCTGCTCTCTTAATGGTTTCTTTGGTTTTGCAGAAGCTTGTCAGTTTAATGAGGTTCCGCTTGTCTATCTTATCTGCTATGGCCCGTGCATTTTGGGTTTTGTTCAGGAATTGGATGCCACCTCCAATTTCTATAAAGGTGTGTCCTGCATTTTCTAAGGTTCTTATAGTTTGAGGTTTTACATTTACGTCTCTGATCAATTTAGAGTTAGTTTATGTGTATGGGGATAGATAGGGGTCTTGTTTGAATCTTCTGCATGTGGTCAGCCAGTTTTC
>NW_007115618.1:0-337 GCF_000164805.1 Carlito syrichta
AAAAAAAAAAAAAAAAAAAAAAAAAAAAAAAAAAAAAAAAAAGACATTAATAGAGAGAATAAATAGAATTGAGGAGTGAAAAAAGGAAAATATGAAGGAGTTGATAAACTGAGATAACAGCAATAAAGAATACTTTGAATAAAATAAATAACAAACTGATAAGCATGGAAAGTAGAATTAGCCAAGCAGAAGAAATAATCTTATAACTTGAGGACCAAAATATAGAACTGTCAAAAACATAGAAAAGAAGACAGAACAAAACCTTCAAGAGATAAGCGATTATTTCAAGAGGCCAAACCTAAGAGTAATTGGACTTCCTGAGGTAGAAAGAGAGACA
>NW_007115619.1:0-337 GCF_000164805.1 Carlito syrichta
AAAAAAAAAAAAGAAGACAGATTTCTAATACTTTTTCATGTTTGGCACATTAACTGTAGATGGTTCTTGCTTCCAGCCACCAAAAACGTTCACTGGATAGACGCACCACTTCCAGAACTAAACAAATATATAAATGACATGGAGGGCTGTGGTCTCTCCTTAATGTGGCCCAATACTTTCTGTGTACATTTCAATGTGTCATGGACACTTAAATAAAAGAGAAAAACATTGATTGAGCTGTAGGCAACCATAGAGGTCACTAGTTTAAAAAAATTTCCCAGCCGGGCTCGGTGGCTCAGCCTGTAATCCCATGCCTTTGGGAGGCTGAGGCGAGTGG
>NW_007115620.1:0-337 GCF_000164805.1 Carlito syrichta
AGCTACTTGGAAGGCTGAGGCGGAAGGATCCCTGGAGCCCAGCAGGTTGAGGCTGCGGTGACTGGGAGCGTGCCACTGCACTCCAACTCAAAAAAACAAAAAGGAAAGAAAAATCAGAGGGACAGGGAAGCAATCTGACAATGAAGATGAAGATGGAGAGGGAGCCATGGAAGCTGAAGCCACAGTTTGGGGCCTAGGAACTTGAGGCACACTCCTTACAGAATGCAGCTTTGTACTGTCCAAAGTGCTGGCAAATGCTGTTCATTCCCTCATCACAGGCAGGGACAGAATTTTTTTTTTTTTTTAATTGGAGTCTCAGTCGCCCAGACTGGAGGGC
>NW_007115621.1:0-337 GCF_000164805.1 Carlito syrichta
AGGCGGGGGGCGACACTGCCCAGCACTGAAGACGCAGGCGTGGGGACTCCCATTGGCCTCGCCGCCCACGCCTCACGGGGCCTTCGGGCCCAGCCGCCCTGGCCTCTTCTCTTCCCGCCGGGCCTGCACGGCGTTCCCTGTGTCTGAAGCAGACTCCCGTTTCTGGGACGCTTCATTCATCACCGTCCTAGACTTCGCTGCTTCCAGGAAGCCTCTCTGGGTCTCCCCTCCCGCGGTCTCCCGCATATCCCTACCAGGCGTCTGCGGGGTCTCCTGAGACACCTTACGAGACGCTCTGGGAAGGCTGGCGCGGCCTCGTCTCCTGTTTGTCCCAGCA
>NW_007115622.1:0-337 GCF_000164805.1 Carlito syrichta
ATCCACTCACCTCAGCCTCCCAAAGGCACGGGATTACTGGCTGAGCCACCGAGCCCGGCGTGTCCTAAACTTTATTGCTCATAGGTCCTTACATTATCAAATGATAAAGTACTTACAAAATAATTTAAGGGAAAAAGAACAAAAGAGGAGATGAATAAATGAAGATTAAGAGACTGAAACCTCATTAAGATATGTTCCAGCCACTTGCGGTGGCTCACGCCTGTAATCCCAGCACTTTGGAAGGTCGAGGCGAGAGGACTGCCTGAGCCCAGGGGTTTGAGACCAGCCTGGGCAACTTGGCGAGACCTCGTCTCTATAATAAATCAAAAAATTAGCC
>NW_007115623.1:0-337 GCF_000164805.1 Carlito syrichta
AAGAATTTTTCTGCAAGTACCAAGCATATATTTACATCTTCTAAAATGTGATCTATCCAAGAGCTGGCATGTGAAGTCTTCCAGAATCTGGCTCCAACCTACATCCTAGATGAAATCATCATCTACCAAATCACCATATGCTCTAGCCATGTGTATTAGTCTTCTTAGCTGCCATAACAAAATACCATAGGCTGGGTGGCTTAAGGAACAGATGTTTATTTTCCCACAGTTCTGGAGTCTGGAAGCCCAGGATCAAAGCGCCAACATGGTCGCCGGCTGGTGAGGGCTCTGTTTTTGGCTTGTAGGCAGCCACCTCCTCACTGTGTCCTCACATGAC
>NW_007115624.1:0-337 GCF_000164805.1 Carlito syrichta
ATCAGTCACTGGGGCACTAATCATGAAGGTGGTCTAGTCTTTACATCACCAATTATGGTGGGGTCGAATCACTGATATAATCATCACAGAGGAGAGTTAGTCATTGGAGAACCCATTTTGGAGGAGACCTTGTTACAAGGACAAACTTCAGAGAAGAGAAGTAGTCAGTGAACCAACAATCAGACAAGATGACTAGTGATTGTGAAACCAATTACAGAGAAGGATCAGTCATTGCAGCACCAAAAAAGGAGTTCAGGTCACTGAGCCACCCTTCACAGTGGAAAGCTTGTCACTGTGGTTACTATCATGTAGAAGGGATAGTCACTGCAGCACCAAT
>NW_007115625.1:0-337 GCF_000164805.1 Carlito syrichta
CAACTGGCTAGCTAGTTAAGTCACATAGTTAAGTCAGCTGAGAAGGCAGTTGACTAGCTACTTACCTTGCTAGTTAAGTCAGCTGGCTAGACAGCTGGCTAGCTAGATAAGTCACCTAGTTAATTCAGCTGGATAGCCAGCTGGCTAGCTTGGTAGCAAGATAGTTAATTCAACTGGCTAGAAACCACGTCAGCTAGTTAAGACAGCAAGTTATGCCAGTTGACTAGCAAACTGGCTGGCTAGGTAGTAACCTAGTTAAGTTAGTTGACTAGCCAGCTGGCTAGCTAATTAAGTCAGCTAGTTAAATCAGCTGGCTATCCAGGTGGCTAGAGAGGTA
>NW_007115626.1:0-337 GCF_000164805.1 Carlito syrichta
TCGCTGGAGCCCCAGCAGGTCGAGGCTGCAGTTTTTGGAAGCGGCCACTGCACTCCAGTCTAGGCGACAGAGTGAAACTCCAACTCAAAAAACAAACAAAACAAAACAAAAAAAAAGAAGAAAAAATCCTAAAGGCAGCAAGAGAGAAATGTCAGACTACCTACTGGGGAAAGCTAATTAACATAGCAGCAGACCTGTCAGTAGAAACACTGCAAGCAAGAAGGGACTAGAGTTCTGTATTCAAAGTCCTCAAAGATAAAATATTTCAACCAAGAATTTCATATCCTAATATCACACGATATATAAACCAGGTAAAGGTCAAAAAAAAAAAAAAAAA
>NW_007115627.1:0-337 GCF_000164805.1 Carlito syrichta
CAGCCACTGCACTCCAGTCTGGGCGACAGAGTGAGACTCCAACTCAAAAAAAGAAAATTACTATCCATTCTTTGTCACACATACATATTTTTAGTTGTGGCCACTAAGGGTAGATGCTATAACCTGACACCAACCACCATATTATCTCATGTAACCATTTCCTGTATTAACATAGAGTCACATACCTCCTTCTGGTTCTGGCCATTGTCAAATTGTCTGTTTTTTCATTCTCATAAGCAGTGCTGCTTTGTTTTTTTGCTTTGTTTTTTGTTTTTTTGGTTTTTTTTTAGTTGGAGTCTCACTTTGTCACCCAGACTGGAGTGCAGTGGCTGCTCCC
>NW_007115628.1:0-337 GCF_000164805.1 Carlito syrichta
TATTGCTCAGCCTCCCAAAGGCACGGGATTACATATATATACATGCATTTATATATATATATATATATATGTATATAAAATTGTGTCCGATATTTGGCTAATTTAAGTAATGCTATTTTTCTGGGTTTTGTAAAATTTCTTGGCCAGTTTTCTTAACTTAGTAATTTGTTGTGATTCTCCATTTTTAAAATAATTTTCTCTCTCTCTCTCTCTCTCCCCCTCCCTTCCTCCCTCCTTCCTTCCTTCCTACCATCCTTCCTTTTGTCCCTCCATCCCTCTTTCATCCTTCACTCCTTCAAATAATCACTTCTTCTACTGTACCAGCCTTACACCTCAA
>NW_007115629.1:0-336 GCF_000164805.1 Carlito syrichta
CCCGGGCAGCAGGACGCGCCGGCCGCCGTCGTCCAGGTCGCGAGTCTCTGGCCGCCCCGCCGAGGGCCTCCTCTGTTTTAGAGACGAGGTCTCACTATGGGGCCCAGGCTGGCCTCCAACTCCTGACCTCAAATGATCCTCCTGCCTCAGCCTCCCAAAGTGCTGGGATGACAAGAAGGAGCCACCATCCCGGCCTTACCCCTCTCCTTGAGTGGATGGCCTGAGCCCATGGGTTCGAGACCCGCCTGGGCAACTTGGCGAGACCTCATCTCTACAATAAACCAAAAACGAGCCGGGCGTGGTAGCGCGCGCCTGTGGTTCCGGCTACTCGGAAGG
>NW_007115630.1:0-336 GCF_000164805.1 Carlito syrichta
TACCTAGCTAACCAGCTTGCTAGTTAGTTAACTTAACTAGCTGTTGTAACTACCTGTCTTTCTAGCAAGCTGAATAAACTAGCTTGCTACATAGCTAGCCAGCTAGCTATCCAGCTGAATTAACTAGGTGAGTTATCCACCTAGCCAGCTGTCTAGCCAGCTGGCTTAAATAGCAAGCTACCTATGTAGCCAGCTGGCTAGTCAGCCGACTAAACAAGGTAACTTAAATAGCTAGCCATCTTGCTAGACAGCTGACATAACGAGCTAGCTACCTAGCTAGCAAACTGGCTAGCTAGCTGACTTAACTAACTGTCTTAATTACCTAGCGAGCTGACA
>NW_007115631.1:0-336 GCF_000164805.1 Carlito syrichta
CTGGGCAACAGAGTGAGACTCCAACTCTAAAAAAAAAAAAAAAGTATATATTGCCAGGTGCAGTGGCTCACGCCTGTAATCCCAACACTTTGAGAGGCGGAGGCGAGAGGATTGCCTGAACCCAGTGGTTTGAAACTAGCCTGGGCAACTTGGCAAGACATCGTCTCTACAATAAAAAAATAATTAGCCATGTGTGGTGGCACATGCCTGTAGTTTCATGTACTTGGAAGGCTAAGGCAGAAGGATCACCTGAGCCCAGCAGGTCAAGGCTGCAGTGGCATGAGCGTGCCACTGTACCAGCCTGGGTGACAGAGTGAGACTCTGACTAAAAAAAAA
>NW_007115632.1:0-336 GCF_000164805.1 Carlito syrichta
ACCATTTGCTCTTTGGGGAAATTGCTCTTTCCCCAATCCCATTCTTATCAGGAATTGCCATATAGGAGTGTTCGCAGATACAGGTGGGGGCTAAACTATGGGTCTGCAAAGACATATACAGAATGGTACAATGGACACTGGAGACTCAGAAGGAGGAGGAGAAGAGGAGGGTGAGGGAATAAAGATTACCTCTCTGGTACAATGTGCATTAGTGGGGGTGATGAGTACACTTAAAGCCCAGACTTCTTACCACTACACAATGAATCCATGTAACCAAAAACCACTTGTACCCCTAAAATTAATGAAATTGAAAAAAAAAAAGAATTACCACATAGC
>NW_007115632.1:1695-3008 GCF_000164805.1 Carlito syrichta
CCAGAAAATAGGACACTTTCATGCAAGAGAATAAATTTGAACCCTTGTCTTACACCATAAAATTAACTTAGAAAGGATAAAATACTCACAGGTAACAGTTGAAACCATAAAAACCCTTAGACGAATACTTAGAGGGAAAACTTCATGACAGTAAGTTTGTCAATTATTTTTTGTAAACACCAAAAAAACAGAATAGAACAGACTTCATCAAAATTAAAAACTTTTGTGGGACCACCTTCTTCCAGGTCCCCTCCCTCTGCAGGAGTTTTTCTGTCTTAACTAACTCCTGCTTTCAAAACCAACAACAACTTTTGTGTGTGAAAGAACACTCCCAACAGAGAAAATTAGCAACTCAAAACACAAGAAAAAAATATTTTGGAATCATACTTCTAAGTGATCAATAGACAGGACATAGTGTTTAAAAGCCTATAAATTAACAACAGTAAAAAAAAAAAATCTCGCTCAAAAATTAGAAATTAACCTTGAACAGACACATTTTCCAAGCACACAGCCAATGAAGACACGACAAGATGCACATCAACACTAAGCTTAGGGAAACGTGAATCAAACAACAAAGAACAGCACCTCATTTACTCAAGATGAATAAATTCTAGAGTCCTGCTGTCCAACACTGTTTATAGCTAACTTTCCTGTAAGGACACTTAAAAGTCTGTATAGATTTCCTGTTTCTGTTCTCATGACAAGAAAAAGAACAAAACAAAGCAATACAAACAAGATATAATGAAATTCCACTACATACCCACAATATGACCATTAGGAAAAAAGAAAAAAAGAATAAAACACAAAAGAGAAAATGTTAAGGGGGATGTGAAGGAATTGAACCCATTAACGATTCTGATAAGATAAAATAATGAATCTTCTTTAAAAAACCTACAGCCCTTTCCTAAAAAGTTATGCGTAACCCACCACAGAATCCAGCAATGTCGTTTGTAGCAAATGTCAAAAACCAGGTGAGAAAATGCAAGAAAACGAGAGCTTCTAAACTCACCGTTTGGGGTCAACGTCCAGGAGCGGCCTCACCGAAGGTCCCTCCTATGCTCTCGGGACACCAACATTGCAAGGCCTGAGGCGCAGGGGGCCAGGCTTGGTGGTCTGCGGCGCCGCTGGGAGCACGGGTCCACCGCAGGCCTCGGTGCCAGAGGGCGAAGTTCCGTGGTCAGCGGTTGCCCTGTGCTCCGGCCGCTCCGCGGTCTTTGGCTGTGCTGGGTGCCGACTCTGTTGAGCTAGGCTCCGTTGAGCTAGGCTCTGCGGCCTGTGGCAGCGGGGAGCACCCGGCTCCAGGGTCCGCGGCA